>NW_026611817.1:0-127974 GCF_023638135.1 Falco biarmicus
TACCTTGGTAGGCATCTGAAAGACACCACAAAAGATGTTCTACCGGCTTTCTGGGCTGAGATGGGGAACAGCTGAATTTTGGACTCGGCTGGTGACAAAATGTTCCAAACACAACCCATGCACAACTCCACCGGGGAAGGTGCCAGACAGGAGTTTCTCCTGGTAGTTTTTACACTACCTTGGTAGGCATTTGAAAGACACCACAAAAGTTGTTCTACCTGCTTTCGGGGCTGAGATGGGGAACCGCTGAATTTTGGAGTCGTCTGGTGACAAAATGTTCCAAACACACCCCCTGCACAACTCCACCACGGAAGGTGCCAGACAGGAGTTCTCCTGGTAGTTTTTACATTGCTCCGGTAGGCATCTGAAAGACACCACAAAAGTTGTTCTACCTGCTTTCTGGGCTGAGATGGGGAACCGCTGAATTTTGGAGTCGGCTGGTGACAAAATGTTCCAAACACACCCCATGCACAACTCCACCGGGGAAGGTGCCAGGCAGGAGTTCTCTTAGTAGTTTTTACACTACCTTGGTAGGCATCTGAAAGACACGACAAAAGTTGTTCTACCTGCTTTCTGGGTTGAGATGGGGAATCGCTGAATTTTGGAGTCGGCCGGTGACAAAATGTTCCAAACACACCCCACGCACAACTCCACCGGGGAAGGTGCCAGACAGGAGTTCTCTTAGTAGTTTTTACACTACCTTGGTAGGCATCTGAAAGACAAGACAAAAGTTGTTCTACCTGCTTTCTGGGCTGAGATGGGGAATCGCTGAATTTTGGAGTCGGCTGGTGACAAAATGTTCCAAACACACCCCATGCACAACTCCACCGGGGAAGGTGCCAGACAGGAGTTCTCCTGGTAGTTTTTACACTACCTTGGTAGGCATCTGAAAGACACCACAAAAGTTGTTCTACCTGCTTTCTGGGCTGAGATGGGGAATCGATGAATTTTGGACTCGGCCGGTGACAAAATGTTCCAAACACACCCCATGCACAACTCCACCGGGGAAGGTGCCAGACAGGAGTTCTCTTAGTAGTTTTTACACTACCTTGGTAGGCATCTGAAAGACACCACAAAAGATGTTCTACCTGCTTTCTGGGCTGAGATGGGGAACAGCTGAATTTTGGACTCGGCTGGTGACAAAATGTTCCAAACACAACCCATGCACAACTCCACCGGGGAAGGTGCCAGACAGGAGTTCTCCTGGTAGTTTTTACACTACCTTGGTAGGCATCTGAAAGACACCACAAAAGTTGTTCTACCTGCTTTCGGGGCTGAGATGGGGAACCGCTGAATTTTGGAGTCGGTTGGTGACAAAATGTTCCAAACACACCCCCTGCACAACTCCACCACGGAAGGTGCCAGACAGGAGTTTTCCTGGTAGTTTTTACATTGCTCCGGTAGGCATCTGAAAGACACCACAAAAGTTGTTCTACCTGCTTTCTGGGCTGAGATGGGGAACCGCTGAATTTTGGAGTCGGCTGGTGACAAAATGTTCCAAACACACCCCATGCACAACTCCACCGGGGAAGGTGCCAGGAACGAATTCTGTTGGTAGTTTTTACACTACCTTGGTAGGCATTTGAAAGGCACCACAAAAGTTGTTCTACCTGCTTTCTGGGCTGAGATGGGGAACCGCTGAATTTTGGAGTCGGCCGGTGACAAAATGTTCCAAACACACCCCATGCACAACTCCACCGGGGAAGGTGCCAGACAGGAGTTCTCTTGGTAGTTTTTACATTGCTCCGGTAGGCATCTGAAAGGCACCACAAAAGTTGTTCTACCTGCTTTCTGGGCTGAGATGGGGAACAGCTGAATTTTGGACTCGGCCGGTGACAAAATGTTCCAAACACACCGCATGCACAACTCCACCGGGGAAGGTGCCAGACAGGAGTTCTCTTGGTAGTTTTTACACTACCTTGGTAGGCAGCTGAAAGGCACCACAAAAGTTGTTCTACCTGCTTTCTGGGCTGAGATGGGGAAACGCTGAATTTTGGACTCGGCTGGTGACAAAATGTTCCAAACACACCCCATGCACAACTCCACCGGGGAAGGTGCCAGACAGGAGTTCTCCTGGTAGTTTTTACACTACCTTGGTAGGCATCTGAAAGACACCACAAAAGTTGTTCTACCTGCTTTCTGGGTTGAGATGGGGAATCGCTGAATTTTGGAGTCGGCCGGTGACAAAATGTTCCAAACACACCCCACGCACAACTCCACCGGGGAAGGTGCCAGACAGGGGTTCTCTTAGTAGTTTTTACACTACCCCGGTAGGCAGCTGAAAGGCACCACAAAAGTTGTTCTACCTGCTTTCTGGGCTGAGATGGGGAATCGCTGAATTTTGGAGTCGGCCGGTGACAAAATGTTCCAAACACACCCCATGCACAACTCCACCGGGGAAGGTGCCAGACAGGAGTTCTCTTAGTAGTTTTTACACTACCTTGGTAGGCATCTGAAAGACACCACAAAAGATGTTCTACCAGCTTTCTGGGCTGAGATGGGGAACAGCTGAATTTTGGACTCGGCTGGTGACAAAATGTTCCAAACACACCCCATGCACAACTCCACCGGGGAAGGTGCCAGACAGGAGTTCTCCTGGTAGTTTTTACACTACCTTGGTAGGCATCTGAAAGACACCACAAAAGTTGTTCTACCTGCTTTCTGGGCTGAGATGGGGAACCGCTGAATTTTGGAGTCGGCTGGTGGCAAAATGTTCCAAACACACCCCCTGTACAACTCCACCGGGGAAGGTGCCAGACAGGAGTTCTCCTGGTAGTTTTTACATTGCTCCGGTAGGCATCTGAAAGACACCACAAAAGTTGTTCTACCTGCTTTCTGGGCTGAGATGGGGAAACGCTGAATTTTGGAGTCGGCCGGTGACAAAATGTTCCAAACACACCCCCTGCACAACTCCACCGGGGAAGGTGCCAGACAGGAGTTCTCCTGGTAGTTTTTACACTACCTTGGTAGGCATCTGAAAGGCACCACAAAAGTTGTTCTACCTGCTTTCTGGGCTGAGATGGGGAACCGCTGAATTTTGGAGTCGGCTGGTGACAAAATGTTCCAAACACACCCCCTGTACAACTCCACCACGGAAGGTGCCAGACAGGAGTTCTCCTGGTAGTTTTTACATTGCTCCGGTAGGCATCTGAAAGACACCACAAAAGTTGTTCTACCTGCTTTCTGGGCTGAGATGGGGAACCGCTGAATTTTGGAGTCGGCTGGTGACAAAATGTTCCAAACACACCCCATGCACAACTCCACCGGGGAAGGTGCCAGACAGGAGTTCTCCTGGTAGTTTTTACATTGCTCCGGTAGGCATCTGAAAGACACCACAAAAGTTGTTCTACCTGCTTTCTGGGCTGAGATGGGGAACCGCTGAATTTTGGAGTCGGCCGGTGACAAAATGTTCCAAACACACCCCATGCACAACTCCACCGGGGAAGGTGACAGACAGGAGTTCTCCTGGTAGTTTTTACACTACCTTGGTAGGCATCTGAAAGACACCACAAAAGTTGTTCTACCTGCTTTCTGGGCTGAGATGGGGAATCGCTGAATTTTGGAGTCGGCCGTTGACAAAATGTTCCAAACACACCCCATGCACAACTCCACCGGGGAAGGTGCCAGACAGGAGTTCTCCTGGTAGTTTTTACATTGCTCCGGTAGGCATCTGAAAGACACCACAAAAGTTGTTCTACCTGCTTTCTGGGCTGAGATGGGGAACCGCTGAATTTTGGAGTCGGCCGGTGACAAAATGTTCCACAGACACCCCATGCACAACTCCACCGGGGAAGGTGCCAGGAACGAATTCTGTTGGTAGTTTTTACACTACCTTGGTAGGCAGCTGAAAGGCACAAGAAAAGTTGTTGTACCTGCTTTGTGGGCTGAGATGGGGAACCGCTGAATTTTGGAGTCGGCCGTTGACAAAATGTTCCAAACACACCCCATGCACAACTCCACCGGGGAAGGTGCCAGACAGGAGTTCTCTTGGTAGTTTTTACACTACCTTGGTAGGCATTTGAAAGGCACCACAAAAGTTGTTCTACCTGCTTTCTGGGCTGAGATGGGGAACCGCTGAATTTTGGACTCGGCTGGTGACAAAATGTTCCAAACACACCCCATGCACAACTCCACCGGGGAAGGTGCCAGACAGGAGTTCTCCTGGTAGTTTTTACACTACCTTGGTAGGCATCTGAAAGACACCACAAAAGTTGTTCTACCTGCTTTCTGGGCTGAGATGGGGAACCGCTGAATTTTGGAGTCGGCTGGTGACAAAATGTTCCAAACACACCCCCTGCACAACTCCACCGGGGAAGGTGCCAGACAGGAGTTCTCCTGGTAGTTTTTACATTGCTCCGGTAGGCATCTGAAAGACACCACAAAAGTTGTTCTACCTGCTTTCTGGGCTGAGATGGGGAATCGCTGAATTTTGGACTCGGCCGGTGACAAAATGTTCCAAACACAACCCATGCACAACTCCACCGGGGAACGTGCCAGACAGGAGTTCTCTTGGTAGTTTTTACACTACCTTGGTAGGCATTTGAAAGGCACCACAAAAGTTGTTCTACCTGCTTTCTGGGCTGAGATGGGGAAACGCTGAATTTTGGACTCGGCTGGTGACAAAATGTTCCAAACACACCCCATGCACAACTCCACCACGGAAGGTGCCAGACAGGAGTCCTCCTGGCAGTTTTTACAATACCTTGGTAGGCATCTGAAAGACACCACAAAAGTTGTTCTACCTGCTTTCTGGGCTGAGATGGGGAACCGCTGAATTTTGGAGTCGGCTGGTGGCAAAATGTTCCAAACACACCCCCTGCACAACTCCACCGGGGAAGGTGCCAGACAGGAGTTCTCCTGGTAGTTTTTACATTGCTCCGGTAGGCATCTGAAAGACACCACAAAAGTTGTTCTACCTGCTTTCTGGGCTGAGATGGGGAACCGCTGAATTTTGGAGTCGGCCGTTGACAAAATGTTCCAAACACACCCCATGCACAACTCCACCGGGGAAGGTGCCAGACAGGAGTTCTCTTGGTAGTTTTTACACTACCTTGGTAGGCAGCTGAAAGGCACCACAAAAGTTGTTCTACCTGCTTTCTGGGCTGAGATGGGGAAACGCTGAATTTTGGAGTCGGCTGGTGACAAAATGTTCCAAACACACCCCCTGCACAACTCCACCGGGGAAGGTGCCAGACAGGAGTTCTCCTGGTAGTTTTTACACTACCTTGGTAGGCAGCTGAAAGGCACCACAAAAGTTGTTCTACCTGCTTTCTGGGCTGAGATGGGGAACCGCTGAATTTTGGAGTCGGCCGGTGACAAAATGTTCCAAACACACCCCATGCACAACTCCACCGGGGAAGGTGCCAGACAGGAGTTCTCCTGGTAGTTTTTACACTACCTTGGTAGGCAGCTGAAAGGCACCACAAAAGTTGTTCTACCTGCTTTCTGGGCTGAGATGGGGAAACGCTGAATTTTGGACTCGGCCGGTGACAAAATGTTCCAAACACACCCCATGCACAACTCCACCGGGGAAGGTGCCAGACAGGAGTTCTCTTGGTAGTTTTTACATTGCTCCGGTAGGCATCTGAAAGACACCACAAAAGTTGTTCTACCTGCTTTCTGGGCTGAGATGGGGAAACGCTGAATTTTGGAGTCGGCTGGTGACAAAATGTTCCAAACACACCCCATGCACAACTCCACCGGGGAAGGTGCCAGACAGGAGTTCTCCTGGTAGTTTTTACATTGCTCCGGTAGGCATCTGAAAGACACCACAAAAGTTGTTCTACCTGCTTTCTGGGCTGAGATGGGGAACCGCTGAATTTTGGAGTCGGCCGGTGACAAAATGTTCCAAACACACCCCATGCACAACTCCACCGGGGAAGGTGACAGACAGGAGTTCTCCTGGTAGTTTTTACACTACCTTGGTAGGCATCTGAAAGACACGACAAAAGTTGTTCTACCTGCTTTCTGGGCTGAGATGGGGAAACGCTGAATTTTGGAGTCGGCTGGTGACAAAATGTTCCAAACACACCCCCTGCACAACTCCACCACGGAAGGTGCCAGACAGGAGTTCTCCTGGTAGTTTTTACACTACCTTGGTAGGCATCTGAAAGACACCACAAAAGTTGTTCTACCTGCTTTCTGGGCTGAGATGGGGAATCGCTGAATTTTGGACTCGGCCGGTGACAAAATGTTCCAAACACACCCCATGCACAACTCCACCGGGGAACGTGCCAGACAGGAGTTCTCTTGGTAGTTTTTACACTACCTTGGTAGGCATTTGAAAGGCACCACAAAAGTTGTTCTACCTGCTTTCTGGGCTGAGATGGGGAAACGCTGAATTTTGGACTCGGCTGGTGACAAAATGTTCCAAACACACCCCATGCACAACTCCACCACGGAAGGTGCCAGACAGGAGTCCTCCTGGCAGTTTTTACAATACCTTGGTAGGCATCTGAAAGACACCACAAAAGTTGTTCTACCTGCTTTCTGGGCTGAGATGGGGAACCGCTGAATTTTGGAGTCGGCTGGTGGCAAAATGTTCCAAACACACCCCCTGCACAACTCCACCGGGGAAGGTGCCAGACAGGAGTTCTCCTGGTAGTTTTTACATTGCTCCGGTAGGCATCTGAAAGACACCACAAAAGTTGTTCTACCTGCTTTCTGGGCTGAGATGGGGAACCGCTGAATTTTGGAGTCGGCCGTTGACAAAATGTTCCAAACACACCCCATGCACAACTCCACCGGGGAAGGTGCCAGACAGGAGTTCTCTTGGTAGTTTTTACACTACCTTGGTAGGCAGCTGAAAGGCACCACAAAAGTTGTTCTACCTGCTTTCTGGGCTGAGATGGGGAAACGCTGAATTTTGGAGTCGGCTGGTGACAAAATGTTCCAAACACACCCCCTGCACAACTCCACCGGGGAAGGTGCCAGACAGGAGTTCTCCTGGTAGTTTTTACACTACCTTGGTAGGCAGCTGAAAGGCACCACAAAAGTTGTTCTACCTGCTTTCTGGGCTGAGATGGGGAACCGCTGAATTTTGGACTCGGCCGGTGACAAAATGTTCCAAACACACCCCATGCACAACTCCACCGGGGAAGGTGCCAGACAGGAGTTCTCCTGGTAGTTTTTACACTACCTTGGTAGGCATCTGAAAGACACCACAAAAGTTGTTCTACCTGCTTTCTGGGCTGAGATGGGGAACCGCTGAATTTTGGAGTCGGCTGGTGGCAAAATGTTCCAAACACACCCCCTGCACAACTCCACCGGGGAAGGTGCCAGACAGGAGTTCTCCTGGTAGTTTTTACATTGCTCCGGTAGGCATCTGAAAGACACCACAAAAGTTGTTCTACCTGCTTTGTGGGCTGAGATGGGGAACCGCTGAATTTTGGAGTCGGCCGGTGACAAAATGTTCCAAACACACCCCATGCACAACTCCACCGGGGAAGGTGCCAGACAGGAGTTCTCCTGGTAGTTTTTACACTACCTTGGTAGGCAGCTGAAAGGCACCACAAAAGTTGTTCTACCTGCTTTCTGGGCTGAGATGGGGAAACGCTGAATTTTGGACTCGGCCGGTGACAAAATGTTCCAAACACACCCCATGCACAACTCCACCGGGGAAGGTGCCAGACAGGAGTTCTCTTGGTAGTTTTTACATTGCTCCGGTAGGCATCTGAAAGACACCACAAAAGTTGTTCTACCTGCTTTGTGGGCTGAGATGGGGAAACGCTGAATTTTGGAGTCGGCTGGTGACAAAATGTTCCAAACACACCCCATGCACAACTCCACCGGGGAAGGTGCCAGACAGGAGTTCTCCTGGTAGTTTTTACATTGCTCCGGTAGGCAGCTGAAAGGCACCACAAAAGTTGTTCTACCTGCTTTCTGGGCTGAGATGGGGAACCGCTGAATTTTGGAGTCGGCCGGTGACAAAATGTTCCAAACACACCCCATGCACAACTCCACCGGGGAAGGTGCCAGGAACGAATTCTGTTGGTAGTTTTTACACTACCTTGGTAGGAAGCTGAAAGGCACAAGAAAAGAAGTTGTACCTGCTTTGTGGGCTGAGATGGGGAACCGCTGAATTTTGGAGTCGGCTGGTGGCAAAATGTTCCAAACACACCCCATGCACAACTCCACCGGGGAAGGTGCCAGACAGGAGTTCTCCTGGTAGTTTTTACATTGCTCCGGTAGGCAGCTGAAAGGCACCACAAAAGTTTTTCTACCTGCTTTCTGGGCTGAGATGGGGAACCGCTGAATTTTGGACTCGGCCGGTGACAAAATGTTCCAAACACACCCCATGCACAACTCCACCGGGGAAGGTGCCAGACAGGAGTTCTCTTGGTAGTTTTTACACTACCTTGGTAGGCAGCTGAAAGGCACCACAGAAGTTGTTCTACCTGCTTTCTGGGCTGAGATGGGGAACCTCTGTATTTTGGAGTCGGCTGGTGACAAAATGTTCCGAACACACCCCATGCACAACTCCACCGGGGAAGGTGCCAGACAGGAGTTCTCCTGGTAGTTTTTACATTGCTCCGGTAGGCATCTGAAAGACACCACAAAAGTTGTTCTACCTGCTTTCTGGGCTGAGATGGGGAATCGCTGAATTTTGGAGTCGGCCGGTGACAAAATGTTCCACAGACACCCCATGCACAACTCCACCGGGGAAGGTGCCAGGAACGAATTCTGTTGGTAGTTTTTACACTACCTTGGTAGGCAGCTGAAAGGCACCACAAAAGTTGTTGTACCTGCTTTGTGGGCTGAGATGGGGAACCGCTGAATTTTGGAGTCGGCCGTTGACAAAATGTTCCAAACACACCCCATGCACAACTCCACCGGGGAAGGTGCCAGACAGGAGTTCTCTTGGTAGTTTTTACACTACCTTGGTAGGCATTTGAAAGGCACCACAAAAGTTGTTCTACCTGCTTTCTGGGCTGAGATGGGGAACCGCTGAATTTTGGACTCGGCTGGTGACAAAATGTTCCAAACACACCCCATGCACAACTCCACCACGGAAGGTGCCAGACAGGAGTTCTCCTGGTAGTTTTTACACTACCTTGGTAGGCATCTGAAAGACACCACAAAAGTTGTTCTACCTGCTTTCTGGGCTGAGATGGGGAACCGCTGAATTTTGGACTCGGCTGGTGGCAAAATGTTCCAAACACACCCCCTGCACAACTCCACCGGGGAAGGTGCCAGACAGGAGTTCTCCTGGTAGTTTTTACATTGCTCCGGTAGGCAGCTGAAAGGCACCACAAAAGTTGTTCTACCTGCTTTCTGGGCTGAGATGGGGAACCGCTGAATTTTGGAGTCGGCCGGTGACAAAATGTTCCAAACACACCCCCTGCACAACTCCACCGGGGAAGGTGCCAGACAGGAGTTCTCTTAGTAGTTTTTACATTGCTCCGGTAGGCATCTGAAAGACACCACAAAAGTTGTTCTACCTGCTTTCTGGGCTGAGATGGGGAACAGCTGAATTTTGGAGTCGGCTGGTGACAAAATGTTCCAAACACACCCCATGCACAACTCCACCGGGGAAGGTGCCAGGAACGAATTCTGTTGGTAGTTTTTACACTACCTTGGTAGGAAGCTGAAAGGCACAAGAAAAGAAGTTGTACCTGCTTTGTGGGCTGAGATGGGGAACCGCTGAATTTTGGAGTCGGCTGGTGGCAAAATGTTCCAAACACACCCCATGCACAACTCCACCGGGGAAGGTGCCAGACAGGAGTTCTCCTGGTAGTTTTTACATTGCTCCGGTAGGCAGCTGAAAGGCACCACAAAAGTTTTTCTACCTGCTTTCTGGGCTGAGATGGGGAACCGCTGAATTTTGGAGTCGGCTGGTGACAAAATGTTCCAAACACACCCCATGCACAACTCCACCGGGGAAGGTGACAGACAGGAGTTCTCCTGGTAGTTTTTACACTACCTTGGTAGGCATCTGAAAGACACGACAAAAGTTGTTCTACCTGCTTTCTGGGCTGAGATGGGGAAACGCTGAATTTTGGAGTCGGCTGGTGACAAAATGTTCCAAACACACCCCCTGCACAACTCCACCACGGAAGGTGCCAGACAAGAGTTCTCCTGGTAGTTTTTACACTACCTTGGTAGGCATCTGAAAGACACCACAAAAGTTGTTCTACCTGCTTTCTGGGCTGAGATGGGGAATCGCTGAATTTTGGACTCGGCCGGTGACAAAATGTTCCAAACACACCCCATGCACAACTCCACCGGGGAACGTGCCAGACAGGAGTTCTCTTGGTAGTTTTTACACTACCTTGGTAGGCATTTGAAAGGCACCACAAAAGTTGTTCTACCTGCTTTCTGGGCTGAGATGGGGAAACGCTGAATTTTGGACTCGGCTGGTGACAAAATGTTCCAAACACACCCCATGCACAACTCCACCACGGAAGGTGCCAGACAGGAGTCCTCCTGGCAGTTTTTACAATACCTTGGTAGGCATCTGAAAGACACCACAAAAGTTGTTCTACCTGCTTTCTGGGCTGAGATGGGGAAACGCTGAATTTTGGAGTCGGCTGGTGACAAAATGTTCCAAACACACCCCCTGCACAACTCCACCGGGGAAGGTGCCAGACAGGAGTTCTCCTGGTAGTTTTTACATTGCTCCGGTAGGCATCTGAAAGACACCACAAAAGTTGTTCTACCTGCTTTCTGGGCTGAGATGGGGAACCGCTGAATTTTGGAGTCGGCCGTTGACAAAATGTTCCAAACACACCCCATGCACAACTCCACCGGAGAAGGTGCCAGACAGGAGTTCTCTTGGTAGTTTTTACACTACCTTGGTAGGCAGCTGAAAGGCACCACAAAAGTTGTTCTACCTGCTTTCTGGGCTGAGATGGGGAAACGCTGAATTTTGGAGTCGGCTGGTGACAAAATGTTCCAAACACACCCCCTGCACAACTCCACCGGGGAAGGTGCCAGACAGGAGTTCTCCTGGTAGTTTTTACACTACCTTGGTAGGCAGCTGAAAGGCACCACAAAAGTTGTTCTACCTGCTTTCTGGGCTGAGATGGGGAACCGCTGAATTTTGGACTCGGCCGGTGACAAAATGTTCCAAACACACCCCATGCACAACTCCACCGGGGAAGGTGCCAGACAGGAGTTCTCCTGGTAGTTTTTACACTACCTTGGTAGGCATCTGAAAGACACCACAAAAGTTGTTCTACCTGCTTTCTGGGCTGAGATGGGGAACCGCTGAATTTTGGAGTCGGCTGGTGGCAAAATGTTCCAAACACACCCCCTGCACAACTCCACCGGGGAAGGTGCCAGACAGGAGTTCTCCTGGTAGTTTTTACATTGCTCCGGTAGGCATCTGAAAGACACCACAAAAGTTGTTCTACCGGCTTTCTGGGCTGAGATGGGGAACCGCTGAATTTTGGAGTCGGCCGGTGACAAAATGTTCCAAACACACCCCATGCACAACTCCACCGGGGAAGGTGCCAGACAGGAGTTCTCCTGGTAGTTTTTACACTACCTTGGTAGGCAGCTGAAAGGCACCACAAAAGTTGTTCTACCTGCTTTCTGGGCTGAGATGGGGAAACGCTGAATTTTGGACTCGGCCGGTGACAAAATGTTCCAAACACACCCCATGCACAACTCCACCGGGGAAGGTGCCAGACAGGAGTTCTCTTGGTAGTTTTTACATTGCTCCAGTAGGCATCTGAAAGACACCACAAAAGTTGTTCTACCTGCTTTGTGGGCTGAGATGGGGAAACGCTGAATTTTGGAGTCGGCTGGTGACAAAATGTTCCAAACACACCCCATGCACAACTCCACCGGGGAAGGTGCCAGACAGGAGTTCTCCTGGTAGTTTTTACATTGCTCCGGTAGGCAGCTGAAAGGCACCACAAAAGTTGTTCTACCTGCTTTCTGGGCTGAGATGGGGAACCGCTGAATTTTGGACTCGGCCGGTGACAAAATGTTCCAAACACACCCCATGCACAACTCCACCGGGGAAGGTGCCAGACAGGAGTTCTCTTGGTAGTTTTTACACTACCTTGGTAGGCAGCTGAAAGGCACCACAGAAGTTGTTCTACCTGCTTTCTGGGCTGAGATGGGGAACCTCTGTATTTTGGAGTCGGCTGGTGACAAAATGTTCCGAACACACCCCATGCACAACTCCACCGGGGAAGGTGCCAGACAGGAGTTCTCCTGGTAGTTTTTACATTGCTCCGGTAGGCATCTGAAAGACACCACAAAAGTTGTTCTACCTGCTTTCTGGGCTGAGATGGGGAATCGCTGAATTTTGGAGTCGGCCGGTGACAAAATGTTCCACAGACACCCCATGCACAACTCCACCGGGGAAGGTGCCAGGAACGAATTCTGTTGGTAGTTTTTACACTACCTTGGTAGGCAGCTGAAAGGCACCACAAAAGTTGTTGTACCTGCTTTGTGGGCTGAGATGGGGAACCGCTGAATTTTGGAGTCGGCCGTTGACAAAATGTTCCAAACACACCCCATGCACAACTCCACCGGGGAAGGTGCCAGACAGGAGTTCTCTTGGTAGTTTTTACACTACCTTGGTAGGCATTTGAAAGGCACCACAAAAGTTGTTCTACCTGCTTTCTGGGCTGAGATGGGGAACCGCTGAATTTTGGACTCGGCTGGTGACAAAATGTTCCAAACACACCCCATGCACAACTCCACCACGGAAGGTGCCAGACAGGAGTTCTCCTGGTAGTTTTTACACTACCTTGGTAGGCATCTGAAAGACACCACAAAAGTTGTTCTACCTGCTTTCTGGGCTGAGATGGGGAACCGCTGAATTTTGGACTCGGCTGGTGGCAAAATGTTCCAAACACACCCCCTGCACAACTCCACCGGGGAAGGTGCCAGACAGGAGTTCTCCTGGTAGTTTTTACATTGCTCCGGTAGGCAGCTGAAAGGCACCACAAAAGTTGTTCTACCTGCTTTCTGGGCTGAGATGGGGAACCGCTGAATTTTGGAGTCGGCCGTTGACAAAATGTTCCAAACACACCCCCTGCACAACTCCACCGGGGAAGGTGCCAGACAGGAGTTCTCCTGGTAGTTTTTACATTGCTCCGGTAGGCATCTGAAAGACACCACAAAAGTTGTTCTACCTGCTTTCTGGGCTGAGATGGGGAACAGCTGAATTTTGGAGTCGGCTGGTGACAAAATGTTCCAAACACACCCCATGCACAACTCCACCGGGGAAGGTGCCAGGAACGAATTCTGTTGGTAGTTTTTACACTACCTTGGTAGGAAGCTGAAAGGCACAAGAAAAGAAGTTGTACCTGCTTTGTGGGCTGAGATGGGGAACCGCTGAATTTTGGAGTCGGCTGGTGGCAAAATGTTCCAAACACACCCCATGCACAACTCCACCGGGGAAGGTGCCAGACAGGAGTTCTCCTGGTAGTTTTTACATTGCTCCGGTAGGCAGCTGAAAGGCACCACAAAAGTTGTTCTACCTGCTTTCTGGGCTGAGATGGGGAACCGCTGAATTTTGGAGTCGGCCGGTGACAAAATGTTCCAAACACACCCCATGCACAACTCCACCGGGGAAGGTGCCAGACAGGAGTTCTCTTGGTAGTTTTTACACTACCTTGGTAGGCAGCTGAAAGGCACCACAAAAGTTGTTCTTCCTGCTTTCTGGGCTGAGATGGGGAACCGCTGAATTTTGGAGTCGGCCGGTGACAAAATGTTCCAAACACACCCCATGGACAACTCCACCGGGGAAGGTGCCAGACAGGAGTTCTCCTGGTAGTTTTTACACTACCTTGGTAGGCATCTGAAAGACACCACAAAAGTTGTTCTACCTGCTTTCTGGGCTGAGATGGGGAATCGCTGAATTTTGGACTCGGCCGGTGACAAAATGTTCCAAACACACCCCATGCACAACTCCACCGGGGAAGGTGCCAGACAGGAGTTCTCCTGGTAGTTTTTACATTGCTCCGGTAGGCATCTGAAAGAAACGACAAAAGTTGTTCTACCTGCTTTCTGGGCTGAGATGGGGAACCGCTGAATTTTGGAGTCGGCTGGTGACAAAATGTTCCAAACACACCCCATGCACAACTCCACCGGGGAAGGTGCCAGACAGGAGTTCTCCTGGTAGTTTTTACACTACCTTGGTAGGCATCTGAAAGACACCACAAAAGTTGTTCTACCTGCTTTCTGGGCTGAGATGGGGAAACGCTGAATTTTGGACTCGGCCGGTGACAAAATGTTCCAAACACACTCCATGCACAACTCCACCGGGGAAGGTGCCAGACAGGAGTTCTCCTGGTAGTTTTTACATTGCTCCGGTAGGCATCTGAAAGAAACGACAAAAGTTGTTCTACCTGCTTTCTGGGCTGAGATGGGGAACCGCTGAATTTTGGAGTCGGCTGGTGACAAAATGTTCCAAACACACCCCATGCACAACTCCACCGGGGAAGGTGCCAGACAGGAGTTCTCCTGGTAGTTTTTACACTACCTTGGTAGGCATTTGAAAGGCACCACAAAAGTTGTTCTACCTGCTTTCTGGGCTGAGATGGGGAACCGCTGAATTTTGGACTCGGCTGGTGACAAAATGTTCCAAACACACCCCATGCACAACTCCACCGGGGAAGGTGCCAGACAGGAGTTCTCCTGGTAGTTTTTACACTACCTTGGTAGGCATCTGAAAGACACCACAAAAGTTGTTCTACCTGCTTTCTGGGCTGAGATGGGGAACCGCTGAATTTTGGAGTCGGCTGGTGACAAAATGTTCCAAACACACCCCCTGCACAACTCCACCACGGAAGGTGCCAGACAGGAGTTCTCCTGGTAGTTTTTACATTGCTCCGGTAGGCATCTGAAAGACACCACAAAAGTTGTTCTACCTGCTTTCTGGGCTGAGATGGGGAATCGCTGAATTTTGGACTCGGCCGGTGACAAAATCTTCCAAACACACCCCATGCACAACTCCACCGGGGAACGTGCCAGACAGGAGTTCTCTTGGTAGTTTTTACACTACCTTGGTAGGCATTTGAAAGACACCACAAAAGTTGTTCTACCTGCTTTCGGGGCTGAGATGGGGAACCGCTGAATTTTGGAGTCGGCTGGTGACAAAATGTTCCAAACACACCCCCTGCACAACTCCACCGGGGAAGGTGCCAGACAGGAGTTCTCCTGGTAGTTTTTACACTACCTTGGTAGGCAGCTGAAAGGCACCACAAAAGTTGTTCTACCTGCTTTCTGGGCTGAGATGGGGAACCGCTGAATTTTGGACTCGGCCGGTGACAAAATGTTCCAAACACACCCCATGCACAACTCCACCGGGGAAGGTGCCAGACAGGAGTTCTCCTGGTAGTTTTTACACTACCTTGGTAGGCATCTGAAAGACACCACAAAAGTTGTTCTACCTGCTTTCTGGGCTGAGATGGGGAACCGCTGAATTTTGGAGTCGGCTGGTGGCAAAATGTTCCAAACACACCCCCTGCACAACTCCACCGGGGAAGGTGCCAGACAGGAGTTCTCCTGGTAGTTTTTACATTGCTCCGGTAGGCATCTGAAAGACACCACAAAAGTTGTTCTACCTGCTTTGTGGGCTGAGATGGGGAACCGCTGAATTTTGGAGTCGGCCGGTGACAAAATGTTCCAAACACACCCCATGCACAACTCCACCGGGGAAGGTGCCAGACAGGAGTTCTCCTGGTAGTTTTTACACTACCTTGGTAGGCAGCTGAAAGGCACCACAAAAGTTGTTCTACCTGCTTTCTGGGCTGAGATGGGGAAACGCTGAATTTTGGACTCGGCCGGTGACAAAATGTTCCAAACACACCCCATGCACAACTCCACCGGGGAAGGTGCCAGACAGGAGTTCTCTTGGTAGTTTTTACATTGCTCCGGTAGGCATCTGAAAGACACCACAAAAGTTGTTCTACCTGCTTTGTGGGCTGAGATGGGGAAACGCTGAATTTTGGAGTCGGCTGGTGACAAAATGTTCCAAACACACCCCATGCACAACTCCACCGGGGAAGGTGCCAGACAGGAGTTCTCCTGGTAGTTTTTACATTGCTCCGGTAGGCATCTGAAAGACACCACAAAAGTTGTTCTACCTGCTTTCTGGGCTGAGATGGGGAACCGCTGAATTTTGGAGTCGGCCGGTGACAAAATGTTCCAAACACACCCCATGCACAACTCCACCGGGGAAGGTGCCAGGAACGAATTCTGTTGGTAGTTTTTACACTACCTTGGTAGGAAGCTGAAAGGCACAAGAAAAGAAGTTGTACCTGCTTTGTGGGCTGAGATGGGGAACCGCTGAATTTTGGAGTCGGCTGGTGGCAAAATGTTCCAAACACACCCCATGCACAACTCCACCGGGGAAGGTGCCAGACAGGAGTTCTCCTGGTAGTTTTTACATTGCTCCGGTAGGCAGCTGAAAGGCACCACAAAAGTTTTTCTACCTGCTTTCTGGGCTGAGATGGGGAACCGCTGAATTTTGGACTCGGCCGGTGACAAAATGTTCCAAACACACCCCATGCACAACTCCACCGGGGAAGGTGCCAGACAGGAGTTCTCTTGGTAGTTTTTACACTACCTTGGTAGGCAGCTGAAAGGCACCACAGAAGTTGTTCTACCTGCTTTCTGGGCTGAGATGGGGAACCTCTGTATTTTGGAGTCGGCTGGTGACAAAATGTTCCGAACACACCCCATGCACAACTCCACCGGGGAAGGTGCCAGACAGGAGTTCTCCTGGTAGTTTTTACATTGCTCCGGTAGGCATCTGAAAGACACCACAAAAGTTGTTCTACCTGCTTTCTGGGCTGAGATGGGGAATCGCTGAATTTTGGAGTCGGCCGGTGACAAAATGTTCCACAGACACCCCATGCACAACTCCACCGGGGAAGGTGCCAGGAACGAATTCTGTTGGTAGTTTTTACACTACCTTGGTAGGCAGCTGAAAGGCACCACAAAAGTTGTTCTACCTGCTTTCTGGGCTGAGATGGGGAACCGCTGAATTTTGGAGTCGGCCGTTGACAAAATGTTCCAAACACACCCCATGCACAACTCCACCGGGGAAGGTGCCAGACAGGAGTTCTCTTGGTAGTTTTTACACTACCTTGGTAGGCATTTGAAAGGCACCACAAAAGTTGTTCTACCTGCTTTCTGGGCTGAGATGGGGAACCGCTGAATTTTGGACTCGGCTGGTGGCAAAATGTTCCAAACACACCCCCTGCACAACTCCACCGGGGAAGGTGCCAGACAGGAGTTCTCCTGGTAGTTTTTACATTGCTCCGGTAGGCAGCTGAAAGGCACCACAAAAGTTGTTCTACCTGCTTTCTGGGCTGAGATGGGGAACCGCTGAATTTTGGAGTCGGCTGGTGACAAAATGTTCCAAACACACCCCCTGCACAACTCCACCGGGGAAGGTGCCAGACAGGAGTTCTCCTGGTAGTTTTTACATTGCTCCGGTAGGCATCTGAAAGACACCACAAAAGTTGTTCTACCTGCTTTCTGGGCTGAGATGGGGAACAGCTGAATTTTGGAGTCGGCTGGTGACAAAATGTTCCAAACACACCCCATGCACAACTCCACCGGGGAAGGTGCCAGGAACGAATTCTGTTGGTAGTTTTTACACTACCTTGGTAGGAAGCTGAAAGGCACAAGAAAAGAAGTTGTACCTGCTTTGTGGGCTGAGATGGGGAACCGCTGAATTTTGGAGTCGGCCGGTGACAAAATGTTCCAAACACACCCCATGCACAACTCCACCGGGGAAGGTGCCAGACAGGAGTTCTCTTGGTAGTTTTTACACTACCTTGGTAGGCAGCTGAAAGGCACCACAAAAGTTGTTCTTCCTGCTTTCTGGGCTGAGATGGGGAACCGCTGAATTTTGGAGTCGGCCGGTGACAAAATGTTCCAAACACACCCCATGGACAACTCCACCGGGGAAGGTGCCAGACAGGAGTTCTCCTGGTAGTTTTTACACTACCTTGGTAGGCATCTGAAAGACACCACAAAAGTTGTTCTACCTGCTTTCTGGGCTGAGATGGGGAAACGCTGAATTTTGGACTCGGCCGGTGACAAAATGTTCCAAACACACCCCATGCACAACTCCACCGGGGAAGGTGCCAGACAGGAGTTCTCCTGGTAGTTTTTACATTGCTCCGGTAGGCATCTGAAAGAAACGACAAAAGTTGTTCTACCTGCTTTCTGGGCTGAGATGGGGAACCGCTGAATTTTGGAGTCGGCTGGTGACAAAATGTTCCAAACACACCCCATGCACAACTCCACCGGGGAAGGTGCCAGACAGGAGTTCTCCTGGTAGTTTTTACACTACCTTGGTAGGCATCTGAAAGACACCACAAAAGTTGTTCTACCTGCTTTCTGGGCTGAGATGGGGAAACGCTGAATTTTGGAGTCGGCTGGTGACAAAATGTTCCAAACACACCCCATGCACAACTCCACCGGGGAAGGTGCCAGACAGGAGTTCTCCTGGTAGTTTTTACATTGCTCCGGTAGGCATCTGAAAGAAACGACAAAAGTTGTTCTACCTGCTTTCTGGGCTGAGATGGGGAACCGCTGAATTTTGGAGTCGGCTGGTGACAAAATGTTCCAAACACACCCCATGCACAACTCCACCGGGGAAGGTGCCAGACAGGAGTTCTCCTGGTAGTTTTTACACTACCTTGGTAGGCATTTGAAAGGCACCACAAAAGTTGTTCTACCTGCTTTCTGGGCTGAGATGGGGAACCGCTGAATTTTGGACTCGGCTGGTGACAAAATGTTCCAAACACACCCCATGCACAACTCCACCGGGGAAGGTGCCAGACAGGAGTTCTCCTGGTAGTTTTTACACTACCTTGGTAGGCATCTGAAAGACACCACAAAAGTTGTTCTACCTGCTTTCTGGGCTGAGATGGGGAACCGCTGAATTTTGGAGTCGGCTGGTGACAAAATGTTCCAAACACACCCCCTGCACAACTCCACCGGGGAAGGTGCCAGACAGGAGTTCTCCTGGTAGTTTTTACATTGCTCCGGTAGGCATCTGAAAGACACCACAAAAGTTGTTCTACCTGCTTTCTGGGCTGAGATGGGGAACCGCTGAATTTTGGAGTCGGCCGGTGACAAAATGTTCCAAACACACCCCATGCACAACTCCACCGGGGAAGGTGACAGACAGGAGTTCTCCTGGTAGTTTTTACACTACCTTGGTAGGCATCTGAAAGACACGACAAAAGTTGTTCTACCTGCTTTCTGGGCTGAGATGGGGAAACGCTGAATTTTGGAGTCGGCTGGTGACAAAATGTTCCAAACACACCCCCTGCACAACTCCACCACGGAAGGTGCCAGACAGGAGTTCTCCTGGTAGTTTTTACATTGCTCCGGTAGGCATCTGAAAGACACCACAAAAGTTGTTCTACCTGCTTTCTGGGCTGAGATGGGGAATCGCTGAATTTTGGACTCGGCCGGTGACAAAATGTTCCAAACACACCCCATGCACAACTCCACCGGGGAACGTGCCAGACAGGAGTTCTCTTGGTAGTTTTTACACTACCTTGGTAGGCATTTGAAAGGCACCACAAAAGTTGTTCTACCTGCTTTCTGGGCTGAGATGGGGAACCGCTGAATTTTGGAGTCGGCTGGTGACAAAATGTTCCAAACACACCCCATGCACAACTCCACCGGGGAAGGTGCCAGACAGGAGTTCTCCTGGTAGTTTTTACACTACCTTGGTAGGCATTTGAAAGGCACCACAAAAGTTGTTCTACCTGCTTTCTGGGCTGAGATGGGGAACCGCTGAATTTTGGACTCGGCTGGTGACAAAATGTTCCAAACACACCCCATGCACAACTCCACCGGGGAAGGTGCCAGACAGGAGTTCTCCTGGTAGTTTTTACACTACCTTGGTAGGCATCTGAAAGACACCACAAAAGTTGTTCTACCTGCTTTCTGGGCTGAGATGGGGAACCGCTGAATTTTGGAGTCGGCTGGTGACAAAATGTTCCAAACACACCCCCTGCACAACTCCACCACGGAAGGTGCCAGACAGGAGTTCTCCTGGTAGTTTTTACATTGCTCCGGTAGGCATCTGAAAGACACCACAAAAGTTGTTCTACCTGCTTTCTGGGCTGAGATGGGGAATCGCTGAATTTTGGACTCGGCCGGTGACAAAATCTTCCAAACACACCCCATGCACAACTCCACCGGGGAACGTGCCAGACAGGAGTTCTCTTGGTAGTTTTTACACTACCTTGGTAGGCATTTGAAAGACACCACAAAAGTTGTTCTACCTGCTTTCGGGGCTGAGATGGGGAACCGCTGAATTTTGGAGTCGGCTGGTGACAAAATGTTCCAAACACACCCCATGCACAACTCCACCGGGGAAGGTGCCAGACAGGAGTTCTCCTGGTAGTTTTTACACTACCTTGGTAGGCATCTGAAAGGCACCACAAAAGTTGTTCTACCTGCTTTCTGGGCTGAGATGGGGAACCGCTGAATTTTGGACTCGGCCGGTGACAAAATGTTCCAAACACACCCCATGCACAACTCCACCGGGGAAGGTGCCAGACAGGAGTTCTCCTGGTAGTTTTTACACTACCTTGGTAGGCATCTGAAAGACACCACAAAAGTTGTTCTACCTGCTTTCTGGGCTGAGATGGGGAACCGCTGAATTTTGGAGTCGGCTGGTGGCAAAATGTTCCAAACACACCCCCTGCACAACTCCACCGGGGAAGGTGCCAGACAGGAGTTCTCCTGGTAGTTTTTACATTGCTCCGGTAGGCATCTGAAAGACACCACAAAAGTTGTTCTACCTGCTTTGTGGGCTGAGATGGGGAACCGCTGAATTTTGGAGTCGGCCGGTGACAAAATGTTCCAAACACACCCCATGCACAACTCCACCGGGGAAGGTGCCAGACAGGAGTTCTCCTGGTAGTTTTTACACTACCTTGGTAGGCAGCTGAAAGGCACCACAAAAGTTGTTCTACCTGCTTTCTGGGCTGAGATGGGGAAACGCTGAATTTTGGACTCGGCCGGTGACAAAATGTTCCAAACACACCCCATGCACAACTCCACCGGGGAAGGTGCCAGACAGGAGTTCTCTTGGTAGTTTTTACATTGCTCCGGTAGGCATCTGAAAGACACCACAAAAGTTGTTCTACCTGCTTTGTGGGCTGAGATGGGGAAACGCTGAATTTTGGAGTCGGCTGGTGACAAAATGTTCCAAACACACCCCATGCACAACTCCACCGGGGAAGGTGCCAGACAGGAGTTCTCCTGGTAGTTTTTACATTGCTCCGGTAGGCATCTGAAAGACACCACAAAAGTTGTTCTACCTGCTTTCTGGGCTGAGATGGGGAACCGCTGAATTTTGGAGTCGGCCGGTGACAAAATGTTCCAAACACACCCCATGCACAACTCCACCGGGGAAGGTGCCAGGAACGAATTCTGTTGGTAGTTTTTACACTACCTTGGTAGGAAGCTGAAAGGCACAAGAAAAGAAGTTGTACCTGCTTTGTGGGCTGAGATGGGGAACCGCTGAATTTTGGAGTCGGCTGGTGGCAAAATGTTCCAAACACACCCCATGCACAACTCCACCGGGGAAGGTGCCAGACAGGAGTTCTCCTGGTAGTTTTTACATTGCTCCGGTAGGCAGCTGAAAGGCACCACAAAAGTTTTTCTACCTGCTTTCTGGGCTGAGATGGGGAACCGCTGAATTTTGGACTCGGCCGGTGACAAAATGTTCCAAACACACCCCCATGCACAACTCCACCGGGGAAGGTGCCAGACAGGAGTTCTCTTGGTAGTTTTTACACTACCTTGGTAGGCAGCTGAAAGGCACCACAGAAGTTGTTCTACCTGCTTTCTGGGCTGAGATGGGGAACCTCTGTATTTTGGAGTCGGCTGGTGACAAAATGTTCCGAACACACCCCATGCACAACTCCACCGGGGAAGGTGCCAGACAGGAGTTCTCCTGGTAGTTTTTACATTGCTCCGGTAGGCATCTGAAAGACACCACAAAAGTTGTTCTACCTGCTTTCTGGGCTGAGATGGGGAATCGCTGAATTTTGGAGTCGGCCGGTGACAAAATGTTCCACAGACACCCCATGCACAACTCCACCGGGGAAGGTGCCAGGAACGAATTCTGTTGGTAGTTTTTACACTACCTTGGTAGGCAGCTGAAAGGCACCACAAAAGTTGTTCTACCTGCTTTCTGGGCTGAGATGGGGAACCGCTGAATTTTGGAGTCGGCCGTTGACAAAATGTTCCAAACACACCCCATGCACAACTCCACCGGGGAAGGTGCCAGACAGGAGTTCTCTTGGTAGTTTTTACACTACCTTGGTAGGCATTTGAAAGGCACCACAAAAGTTGTTCTACCTGCTTTCTGGGCTGAGATGGGGAACCGCTGAATTTTGGACTCGGCTGGTGACAAAATGTTCCAAACACACCCCATGCACAACTCCACCACGGAAGGTGCCAGACAGGAGTTCTCCTGGTAGTTTTTACACTACCTTGGTAGGCATCTGAAAGACACCACAAAAGTTGTTCTACCTGCTTTCTGGGCTGAGATGGGGAACCGCTGAATTTTGGAGTCGGCTGGTGGCAAAATGTTCCAAACACACCCCCTGCACAACTCCACCGGGGAAGGTGCCAGACAGGAGTTCTCCTGGTAGTTTTTACATTGCTCCGGTAGGCAGCTGAAAGGCGCCACAAAAGTTGTTCTACCTGCTTTCTGGGCTGAGATGGGGAACCGCTGAATTTTGGAGTCGGCCGTTGACAAAATGTTCCAAACACACCCCCTGCACAACTCCACCGGGGAAGGTGCCAGACAGGAGTTCTCCTGGTAGTTTTTACATTGCTCCGGTAGGCATCTGAAAGACACCACAAAAGTTGTTCTACCTGCTTTCTGGGCTGAGATGGGGAACAGCTGAATTTTGGAGTCGGCTGGTGACAAAATGTTCCAAACACACCCCATGCACAACTCCACCGGGGAAGGTGCCAGGAACGAATTCTGTTGGTAGTTTTTACACTACCTTGGTAGGCATTTGAAAGGCACAAGAAAAGAAGTTGTACCTGCTTTGTGGGCTGAGATGGGGAACCGCTGAATTTTGGAGTCGGCTGGTGACAAAATGTTCCAAACACACCCCATGCACAACTCCACCGGGGAAGGTGCCAGACAGGAGTTCTCCTGGTAGTTTTTACACTACCTTGGTAGGCATCTGAAAGACACCACAAAAGTTGTTCTACCTGCTTTCTGGGCTGAGATGGGGAAACGCTGAATTTTGGAGTCGGCTGGTGACAAAATGTTCCAAACACACCCCATGCACAACTCCACCGGGGAAGGTGCCAGACAGGAGTTCTCCTGGTAGTTTTTACATTGCTCCGGTAGGCATCTGAAAGAAACGACAAAAGTTGTTCTACCTGCTTTCTGGGCTGAGATGGGGAACCGCTGAATTTTGGAGTCGGCTGGTGACAAAATGTTCCAAACACACCCCATGCACAACTCCACCGGGGAAGGTGCCAGACAGGAGTTCTCCTGGTAGTTTTTACACTACCTTGGTAGGCATTTGAAAGGCACCACAAAAGTTGTTCTACCTGCTTTCTGGGCTGAGATGGGGAACCGCTGAATTTTGGACTCGGCTGGTGACAAAATGTTCCAAACACACCCCATGCACAACTCCACCGGGGAAGGTGCCAGACAGGAGTTCTCCTGGTAGTTTTTACACTACCTTGGTAGGCATCTGAAAGACACCACAAAAGTTGTTCTACCTGCTTTCTGGGCTGAGATGGGGAACCGCTGAATTTTGGAGTCGGCTGGTGACAAAATGTTCCAAACACACCCCCTGCACAACTCCACCGGGGAAGGTGCCAGACAGGAGTTCTCCTGGTAGTTTTTACATTGCTCCGGTAGGCATCTGAAAGACACCACAAAAGTTGTTCTACCTGCTTTCTGGGCTGAGATGGGGAACCGCTGAATTTTGGAGTCGGCCGGTGACAAAATGTTCCAAACACACCCCATGCACAACTCCACCGGGGAAGGTGACAGACAGGAGTTCTCCTGGTAGTTTTTACACTACCTTGGTAGGCATCTGAAAGACACGACAAAAGTTGTTCTACCTGCTTTCTGGGCTGAGATGGGGAAACGCTGAATTTTGGAGTCGGCTGGTGACAAAATGTTCCAAACACACCCCCTGCACAACTCCACCACGGAAGGTGCCAGACAGGAGTTCTCCTGGTAGTTTTTACATTGCTCCGGTAGGCATCTGAAAGACACCACAAAAGTTGTTCTACCTGCTTTCTGGGCTGAGATGGGGAATCGCTGAATTTTGGACTCGGCCGGTGACAAAATGTTCCAAACACACCCCATGCACAACTCCACCGGGGAACGTGCCAGACAGGAGTTCTCTTGGTAGTTTTTACACTACCTTGGTAGGCATTTGAAAGGCACCACAAAAGTTGTTCTACCTGCTTTCTGGGCTGAGATGGGGAAACGCTGAATTTTGGACTCGGCTGGTGACAAAATGTTCCAAACACACCCCATGCACAACTCCACCACGGAAGGTGCCAGACAGGAGTCCTCCTGGCAGTTTTTACACTACCTTGGTAGGCATCTGAAAGACACCACAAAAGTTGTTCTACCTGCTTTCTGGGCTGAGATGGGGAACCGCTGAATTTTGGAGTCGGCTGGTGGCAAAATGTTCCAAACACACCCCCTGCACAACTCCACCGGGGAAGGTGCCAGACAGGAGTTCTCCTGGTAGTTTTTACATTGCTCCGGTAGGCATCTGAAAGACACCACAAAAGTTGTTCTACCTGCTTTCTGGGCTGAGATGGGGAACCGCTGAATTTTGGAGTCGGCCGTTGACAAAATGTTCCAAACACACCCCATGCACAACTCCACCGGGGAAGGTGCCAGACAGGAGTTCTCTTGGTAGTTTTTACACTACCTTGGTAGGCAGCTGAAAGGCACCACAAAAGTTGTTCTACCTGCTTTCTGGGCTGAGATGGGGAAACGCTGAATTTTGGAGTCGGCTGGTGACAAAATGTTCCAAACACACCCCCTGCACAACTCCACCGGGGAAGGTGCCAGACAGGAGTTCTCCTGGTAGTTTTTACACTACCTTGGTAGGCAGCTGAAAGGCACCACAAAAGTTGTTCTACCTGCTTTCTGGGCTGAGATGGGGAACCGCTGAATTTTGGACTCGGCCGGTGACAAAATGTTCCAAACACACCCCATGCACAACTCCACCGGGGAAGGTGCCAGACAGGAGTTCTCCTGGTAGTTTTTACACTACCTTGGTAGGCATCTGAAAGACACCACAAAAGTTGTTCTACCTGCTTTCTGGGCTGAGATGGGGAACCGCTGAATTTTGGAGTCGGCTGGTGGCAAAATGTTCCAAACACACCCCCTGCACAACTCCACCGGGGAAGGTGCCAGACAGGAGTTCTCCTGGTAGTTTTTACATTGCTCCGGTAGGCATCTGAAAGACACCACAAAAGTTGTTCTACCTGCTTTCTGGGCTGAGATGGGGAACCGCTGAATTTTGGAGTCGGCCGGTGACAAAATGTTCCAAACACACCCCATGCACAACTCCACCGGGGAAGGTGCCAGACAGGAGTTCTCCTGGTAGTTTTTACACTACCTTGGTAGGCAGCTGAAAGGCACCACAAAAGTTGTTCTACCTGCTTTCTGGGCTGAGATGGGGAAACGCTGAATTTTGGACTCGGCCGGTGACAAAATGTTCCAAACACACCCCATGCACAACTCCACCGGGGAAGGTGCCAGACAGGAGTTCTCTTGGTAGTTTTTACATTGCTCCGGTAGGCATCTGAAAGACACCACAAAAGTTGTTCTACCTGCTTTGTGGGCTGAGATGGGGAAACGCTGAATTTTGGAGTCGGCTGGTGACAAAATGTTCCAAACACACCCCATGCACAACTCCACCGGGGAAGGTGCCAGACAGGAGTTCTCCTGGTAGTTTTTACATTGCTCCGGTAGGCATCTGAAAGACACCACAAAAGTTGTTCTACCTGCTTTCTGGGCTGAGATGGGGAACCGCTGAATTTTGGAGTCGGCCGGTGACAAAATGTTCCAAACACACCCCATGCACAACTCCACCGGGGAAGGTGCCAGGAACGAATTCTGTTGGTAGTTTTTACACTACCTTGGTAGGAAGCTGAAAGGCACAAGAAAAGAAGTTGTACCTGCTTTGTGGGCTGAGATGGGGAACCGCTGAATTTTGGAGTCGGCTGGTGGCAAAATGTTCCAAACACACCCCATGCACAACTCCACCGGGGAAGGTGCCAGACAGGAGTTCTCTTGGTAGTTTTTACACTACCTTGGTAGGCAGCTGAAAGACACCACAAAAGTTGTTCTACCTGCTTTCTGGGCTGAGATGGGGAACCTCTGTATTTTGGAGTCGGCTGGTGACAAAATGTTCCGAACACACCCCATGCACAACTCCACCGGGGAAGGTGCCAGACAGGAGTTCTCCTGGTAGTTTTTACATTGCTCCGGTAGGCATCTGAAAGACACCACAAAAGTTGTTCTACCTGCTTTCTGGGCTGAGATGGGGAATCGCTGAATTTTGGAGTCGGCCGGTGACAAAATGTTCCACAGACACCCCATGCACAACTCCACCGGGGAAGGTGCCAGGAACGAATTCTGTTGGTAGTTTTTACACTACCTTGGTAGGAAGCTGAAAGGCACAAGAAAAGAAGTTGTACCTGCTTTGTGGGCTGAGATGGGGAACCGGTGAATTTTGGAGTCGGCTGGTGGCAAAATGTTCCAAACACACCCCATGCACAACTCCACCGGGGAAGGTGCCAGACAGGAGTTCTCTTGGTAGTTTTTACACTACCTTGGTAGGCAGCTGAAAGGCACCATAAAAGTTGTTCTACCTGCTTTCTGGGCTGAGATGGGGAACCGCTGAATTTTGGAGTCGGCTGGTGACAAAATGTTCCAAACACACCCCATGCACAACTCCACCACGGAAGGTGCCAGACAGGAGTTCTCCTGGTAGTTTTTACACTACCTTGGTAGGCATCTGAAAGACACCACAAAAGTTGTTCTACCTGCTTTCTGGGCTGAGATGGGGAACCGCTGAATTTTGGAGTCGGCCGGTGACAAAATGTTCCAAACACACCCCATGCACAACTCCACCGGGGAAGGTGACAGACAGGAGTTCTCCTGGTAGTTTTTACACTACCTTGGTAGGCATCTGAAAGACACGACAAAAGTTGTTCTACCTGCTTTCTGGGCTGAGATGGGGAAACGCTGAATTTTGGAGTCGGCTGGTGACAAAATGTTCCAAACACACCCCCTGCACAACTCCACCACGGAAGGTGCCAGACAGGAGTTCTCCTGGTAGTTTTTACATTGCTCCGGTAGGCATCTGAAAGACACCACAAAAGTTGTTCTACCTGCTTTCTGGGCTGAGATGGGGAATCGCTGAATTTTGGACTCGGCCGGTGACAAAATGTTCCAAACACACCCCATGCACAACTCCACCGGGGAACGTGCCAGACAGGAGTTCTCTTGGTAGTTTTTACACTACCTTGGTAGGCATTTGAAAGGCACCACAAAAGTTGTTCTACCTGCTTTCTGGGCTGAGATGGGGAAACGCTGAATTTTGGACTCGGCTGGTGACAAAATGTTCCAAACACACCCCATGCACAACTCCACCACGGAAGGTGCCAGACAGGAGTCCTCCTGGCAGTTTTTACACTACCTTGGTAGGCATCTGAAAGACACCACAAAAGTTGTTCTACCTGCTTTCTGGGCTGAGATGGGGAACCGCTGAATTTTGGAGTCGGCTGGTGGCAAAATGTTCCAAACACACCCCCTGCACAACTCCACCGGGGAAGGTGCCAGACAGGAGTTCTCCTGGTAGTTTTTACATTGCTCCGGTAGGCATCTGAAAGACACCACAAAAGTTGTTCTACCTGCTTTCTGGGCTGAGATGGGGAACCGCTGAATTTTGGAGTCGGCCGTTGACAAAATGTTCCAAACACACCCCATGCACAACTCCACCGGGGAAGGTGCCAGACAGGAGTTCTCTTGGTAGTTTTTACACTACCTTGGTAGGCAGCTGAAAGGCACCACAAAAGTTGTTCTACCTGCTTTCTGGGCTGAGATGGGGAAACGCTGAATTTTGGAGTCGGCTGGTGACAAAATGTTCCAAACACACCCCCTGCACAACTCCACCGGGGAAGGTGCCAGACAGGAGTTCTCCTGGTAGTTTTTACACTACCTTGGTAGGCAGCTGAAAGGCACCACAAAAGTTGTTCTACCTGCTTTCTGGGCTGAGATGGGGAACCGCTGAATTTTGGACTCGGCCGGTGACAAAATGTTCCAAACACACCCCATGCACAACTCCACCGGGGAAGGTGCCAGACAGGAGTTCTCCTGGTAGTTTTTACACTACCTTGGTAGGCATCTGAAAGACACCACAAAAGTTGTTCTACCTGCTTTCTGGGCTGAGATGGGGAACCGCTGAATTTTGGAGTCGGCTGGTGGCAAAATGTTCCAAACACACCCCCTGCACAACTCCACCGGGGAAGGTGCCAGACAGGAGTTCTCCTGGTAGTTTTTACATTGCTCCGGTAGGCATCTGAAAGACACCACAAAAGTTGTTCTACCTGCTTTCTGGGCTGAGATGGGGAACCGCTGAATTTTGGAGTCGGCCGGTGACAAAATGTTCCAAACACACCCCATGCACAACTCCACCGGGGAAGGTGCCAGACAGGAGTTCTCCTGGTAGTTTTTACACTACCTTGGTAGGCAGCTGAAAGGCACCACAAAAGTTGTTCTACCTGCTTTCTGGGCTGAGATGGGGAAACGCTGAATTTTGGACTCGGCCGGTGACAAAATGTTCCAAACACACCCCATGCACAACTCCACCGGGGAAGGTGCCAGACAGGAGTTCTCTTGGTAGTTTTTACATTGCTCCGGTAGGCATCTGAAAGACACCACAAAAGTTGTTCTACCTGCTTTGTGGGCTGAGATGGGGAAACGCTGAATTTTGGAGTCGGCTGGTGACAAAATGTTCCAAACACACCCCATGCACAACTCCACCGGGGAAGGTGCCAGACAGGAGTTCTCCTGGTAGTTTTTACATTGCTCCGGTAGGCATCTGAAAGACACCACAAAAGTTGTTCTACCTGCTTTCTGGGCTGAGATGGGGAACCGCTGAATTTTGGAGTCGGCCGGTGACAAAATGTTCCAAACACACCCCATGCACAACTCCACCGGGGAAGGTGCCAGGAACGAATTCTGTTGGTAGTTTTTACACTACCTTGGTAGGAAGCTGAAAGGCACAAGAAAAGAAGTTGTACCTGCTTTGTGGGCTGAGATGGGGAACCGCTGAATTTTGGAGTCGGCTGGTGGCAAAATGTTCCAAACACACCCCATGCACAACTCCACCGGGGAAGGTGCCAGACAGGAGTTCTCTTGGTAGTTTTTACACTACCTTGGTAGGCAGCTGAAAGACACCACAAAAGTTGTTCTACCTGCTTTCTGGGCTGAGATGGGGAACCTCTGTATTTTGGAGTCGGCTGGTGACAAAATGTTCCGAACACACCCCATGCACAACTCCACCGGGGAAGGTGCCAGACAGGAGTTCTCCTGGTAGTTTTTACATTGCTCCGGTAGGCATCTGAAAGACACCACAAAAGTTGTTCTACCTGCTTTCTGGGCTGAGATGGGGAATCGCTGAATTTTGGAGTCGGCCGGTGACAAAATGTTCCACAGACACCCCATGCACAACTCCACCGGGGAAGGTGCCAGGAACGAATTCTGTTGGTAGTTTTTACACTACCTTGGTAGGAAGCTGAAAGGCACAAGAAAAGAAGTTGTACCTGCTTTGTGGGCTGAGATGGGGAACCGGTGAATTTTGGAGTCGGCTGGTGGCAAAATGTTCCAAACACACCCCATGCACAACTCCACCGGGGAAGGTGCCAGACAGGAGTTCTCTTGGTAGTTTTTACACTACCTTGGTAGGCAGCTGAAAGGCACCATAAAAGTTGTTCTACCTGCTTTCTGGGCTGAGATGGGGAACCGCTGAATTTTGGAGTCGGCTGGTGACAAAATGTTCCAAACACACCCCATGCACAACTCCACCACGGAAGGTGCCAGACAGGAGTTCTCCTGGTAGTTTTTACACTACCTTGGTAGGCATCTGAAAGACACCACAAAAGTTGTTCTACCTGCTTTCTGGGCTGAGATGGGGAACCGCTGAATTTTGGACTCGGCTGGTGGCAAAATGTTCCAAACACACCCCCTGCACAACTCCACCGGGGAAGGTGCCAGACAGGAGTTCTCCTGGTAGTTTTTACATTGCTCCGGTAGGCAGCTGAAAGGCACCACAAAAGTTGTTCTACCTGCTTTCTGGGCTGAGATGGGGAACCGCTGAATTTTGGAGTCGGCCGTTGACAAAATGTTCCAAACACACCCCCTGCACAACTCCACCGGGGAAGGTGCCAGACAGGAGTTCTCCTGGTAGTTTTTACATTGCTCCGGTAGGCATCTGAAAGACACCACAAAAGTTGTTCTACCTGCTTTCTGGGCTGAGATGGGGAACAGCTGAATTTTGGAGTCGGCTGGTGACAAAATGTTCCAAACACACCCCATGCACAACTCCACCGGGGAAGGTGCCAGGAACGAATTCTGTTGGTAGTTTTTACACTACCTTGGTAGGAAGCTGAAAGGCACAAGAAAAGAAGTTGTACCTGCTTTGTGGGCTGAGATGGGGAACCGCTGAATTTTGGAGTCGGCTGGTGGCAAAATGTTCCAAACACACCCCATGCACAACTCCACCGGGGAAGGTGCCAGACAGGAGTTCTCCTGGTAGTTTTTACATTGCTCCGGTAGGCAGCTGAAAGGCACCACAAAAGTTTTTCTACCTGCTTTCTGGGCTGAGATGGGGAACCGCTGAATTTTGGAGTCGGCCGGTGACAAAATGTTCCAAACACACCCCATGCACAACTCCACCGGGGAAGGTGCCAGACAGGAGTTCTCCTGGTAGTTTTTACATTGCTCCGGTAGGCAGCTGAAAGGCACCACAAAAGTTGTTCTACCTGCTTTCTGGGCTGAGATGGGGAATCGCTGAATTTTGAACTGAGCGGGTGACAAAATGTTCCAAACACACCCCATGCACAACTCCACCGGGGAAGGTGCCAGACAGGAGTTCTCCTGGTAGTTTTTACACTACCTTGGTAGGCATCTGAAAGACACCACAAAAGTTGTTCTACCTGCTTTCTGGGCTGAGATGGGGAAACGCTGAATTTTGGACTCGGCCGGTGACAAAATGTTCCAAACACACCCCATGCACAACTCCACCGGGGAAGGTGCCAGACAGGAGTTCTCCTGGTAGTTTTTACATTGCTCCGGTAGGCATCTGAAAGAAACGACAAAAGTTGTTCTACCTGCTTTCTGGGCTGAGATGGGGAACCGCTGAATTTTGGAGTCGGCTGGTGACAAAATGTTCCAAACACACCCCATGCACAACTCCACCGGGGAAGGTGCCAGACAGGAGTTCTCCTGGTAGTTTTTACACTACCTTGGTAGGCAGCTGAAAGGCACCACAAAAGTTGTTCTACCTGCTTTCGGGGCTGAGATGGGGAATCGCTGAATTTTGGACTCGGCCGGTGACAAAATGTTCCAAACACACCCCATGCACAACTCCACCGGGGAAGGTACCAGACAGGAGTTCTCTTGGTAGTTTTTACACTACCTTGGTAGGCATTTGAAAGGCACCACAAAAGTTGTTCTACCTGCTTTCTGGGCTGAGATGGGGAAACGCTGAATTTTGGACTCGGCTGGTGACAAAATGTTCCAAACACACCCCATGCACAACTCCACCGGGGAAGGTGCCAGACAGGAGTTCTCTTAGTAGTTTTTACACTACCTTGGTAGGCATTTGAAAGGCACCACAAAAGTTGTTCTACCTGCTTTCTGGGCTGAGATGGGGAATCGCTGAATTTTGGACTCGGCCGGTGACAAAATGTTCCAAACACACCCCATGCACAACTCCACCGGGGAAGGTGCCAGACAGGAGTTCTCTTAGTAGTTTTTACACTACCTTGGTAGGCATCTGAAAGACACCACAAAAGTTGTTCTACCTGCTTTCTGGGCTGAGATGGGGAACAGCTGAATTTTGGAGTCGGCTGGTGACAAAATGTTCCAAACACACCCCATGCACAACTCCACCGGGGAAGGTGCCAGACAGGAGTTCTCCTGGTAGTTTTTACAGTACCTTGGTAGGCATCTGAAAGGCACCACAAAAGTTGTTCTTCCTGCTTTCTGGGCTGAGATGGGGAATCGCTGAATTTTGGAGTCGGCTGGTGACAAAATGTTCCAAACACACCCCCTGCACAACTCCACCGGGGAAGGTGCCAGACAGGAGTTCTCCTGGTAGTTTTTACATTGCTCCGGTAGGCATCTGAAAGACACCACAAAAGTTGTTCTACCTGCTTTCTGGGCTGAGATGGGGAACCGCTGAATTTTGGAGTCGGCCGGTGACAAAATGTTCCAAACACACCCCATGCACAACTCCACCACGGAAGGTGCCAGGAACGAATTCTGTTGGTAGTTTTTACACTACCTTGGTAGGAAGCTGAAAGGCACAAGAAAAGAAGTTGTACCTGCTTTGTGGGCTGAGATGGGGAACCGCTGAATTTTGGACTCGGCTGGTGGCAAAATGTTCCAAACACACCCCATGCACAACTCCACCGGGGAAGGTGCCAGACAGGAGTTCTCCTGGTAGTTTTTACATTGCTCCGGTAGGCAGCTGAAAGGCACCACAAAAGTTGTTCTACCTGCTTTCTGGGCTGAGATGGGGAACAGATGAATTTTGGACTCGGCCGGTGACAAAATGTTCCAAACACACCCCATGCACAACTCCACCGGGGAAGGTGCCAGACAGGAGTTCTCCTGGTAGTTTTTACACTACCTTGGTAGGCATCTGAAAGACACCACAAAAGTTGTTCTACCTGCTTTCTGGGCTGAGATGGGGAATCGCTGAATTTTGGAGTCGGCCGTTGACAAAATGTTCCAAACACACCCCATGCACAACTCCACCGGGGAAGGTGCCAGACAGGAGTTCTCCTGGTAGTTTTACATTGCTCCGGTAGGCATCTGAAAGACACCACAAAAGTTGTTCTACCTGCTTTCTGGGCTGAGATGGGGAATCGCTGAATTTTGGAGTCGGCCGGTGACAAAATGTTCCACAGACACCCCATGCACAACTCCACCGGGGAAGGTGCCAGACAGGAGTTCTCTTGGTAGTTTTTACACTACCCCGGTAGGCAGCTGAAAGGCACCACAAAAGTTGTTCTACCTGCTTTGTGGGCTGAGATGGGGAACCGCTGAATTTTGGAGTCGGCCGTTGACAAATGTTCCAAACACACCCCATGCACAACTCCACCGGGGAAGGTGCCAGACAGGAGTTCTCTTGGTAGTTTTTACACTACCCCGGTAGGCAGCTGAAAGGCACCACAAAAGTTGTTCTACCTGCTTTCTGGGCTGAGATGGGGAACCGCTGAATTTTGGACTCGGCTGGTGACAAAATGTTCCAAACACACCCCCTGCACAACTCCACCGGGGAAGGTGCCAGACAGGAGTTCTCTTAGTAGTTTTTACACTACCTTGGTAGGCATTTGAAAGGCACCACAAAAGTTGTTCTACCTGCTTTCTGGGCTGAGATGGGGAACCGCTGAATTTTGGAGTCGGCCGGTGACAAAATGTTCCACAGACACCCCATGCACAACTCCACCGGGGAAGGTGCCAGGAACGAATTCTGTTGGTAGTTTTTACACTACCTTGGTAGGCAGCTGAAAGGCACAAGAAAAGTTGTTGTACCTGCTTTGTGGGCTGAGATGGGGAACCGCTGAATTTTGGAGTCGGCCGTTGACAAATGTTCCAAACACACCCCATGCACAACTCCACCGGGGAAGGTGCCAGACAGGAGTTCTCTTGGTAGTTTTTACACTACCCCGGTAGGCAGCTGAAAGGCACCACAAAACTTGTTCTACCTGCTTTCTGGGCTGAGATGGGGAACCGCTGAATTTTGGACTCGGCTGGTGAAAAAATGTTCCAAACACACCCCATGCACAACTCCACCGGGGAAGGTGCCAGACAGGAGTTCTCTTGGTAGTTTTTACACTACCTTGGTAGGCAGCTGAAAGGCACCACAAAAGTTGTTCTACCTGCTTTCTGGGCTGAGATGGGGAACCGCTGAATTTTGGACTCGGCCGGTGACAAAATGTTCCAAACACACCCCATGCACAACTCCACCGGGGAAGGTGCCAGACAGGAGTTCTCCTGGTAGTTTTTACACTACCTTGGTAGGCATCTGAAAGACACCACAAAAGTTGTTCTACCTGCTTTCTTGGCTGAGATGGGGAAACGCTGAATTTTGGAGTCGGCTGGTGACAAAATGTTCCAAACACACCCCATGCACAACTCCACCGGGGAAGGTGCCAGACAGGAGTTCTCCTGGTAGTTTTTACACTACCTTGGTAGGCATCTGAAAGGCACCACAAAAGTTGTTCTACCTGCTTTGTGGGCTGAGATGGGGAAACGCTGAATTTTGGAGTCGGCTGGTGACAAAATGTTCCAAACACACCCCATGCACAACTCCACCGGGGAAGGTGCCAGACAGGAGTTCTCCTGGTAGTTTTTACACTACCTTGGTAGGCAGCTGAAAGGCACCACAAAAGTTGTTCTACCTGCTTTCTGGGCTGAGATGGGGAACCGCTGAATTTTGGACTCGGCTGGTGACAAAATGTTCCAAACACACCCCCTGCACAACTCCACCGGGGAAGGTGCCAGACAGGAGTTCTCTTAGTAGTTTTTACACTACCTTGGTAGGCATTTGAAAGGCACCACAAAAGTTGTTCTACCTGCTTTCTGGGCTGAGATGGGGAACCGCTGAATTTTGGAGTCGGCCGGTGACAAAATGTTCCACAGACACCCCATGCACAACTCCACCGGGGAAGGTGCCAGGAACGAATTCTGTTGGTAGTTTTTACACTACCTTGGTAGGCAGCTGAAAGGCACAAGAAAAGTTGTTGTACCTGCTTTGTGGGCTGAGATGGGGAACCGCTGAATTTTGGAGTCGGCCGTTGACAAATGTTCCAAACACACCCCATGCACAACTCCACCGGGGAAGGTGCCAGACAGGAGTTCTCTTGGTAGTTTTTACACTACCCCGGTAGGCAGCTGAAAGGCACCACAAAACTTGTTCTACCTGCTTTCTGGGCTGAGATGGGGAACCGCTGAATTTTGGACTCGGCTGGTGAAAAAATGTTCCAAACACACCCCATGCACAACTCCACCGGGGAAGGTGCCAGACAGGAGTTCTCTTGGTAGTTTTTACACTACCTTGGTAGGCAGCTGAAAGGCACCACAAAAGTTGTTCTACCTGCTTTCTGGGCTGAGATGGGGAACCGCTGAATTTTGGACTCGGCCGGTGACAAAATGTTCCAAACACACCCCATGCACAACTCCACCGGGGAAGGTGCCAGACAGGAGTTCTCCTGGTAGTTTTTACACTACCTTGGTAGGCATCTGAAAGACACCACAAAAGTTGTTCTACCTGCTTTCTTGGCTGAGATGGGGAAACGCTGAATTTTGGAGTCGGCTGGTGACAAAATGTTCCAAACACACCCCATGCACAACTCCACCGGGGAAGGTGCCAGACAGGAGTTCTCCTGGTAGTTTTTACACTACCTTGGTAGGCATCTGAAAGGCACCACAAAAGTTGTTCTACCTGCTTTCTGGGCTGAGATGGGGAAACGCTGAATTTTGGAGTCGGCTGGTGACAAAATGTTCCAAACACACCCCATGCACAACTCCACCGGGGAAGGTGCCAGACAGGAGTTCTCCTGGTAGTTTTTACACTACCTTGGTAGGCAGCTGAAAGGCACCACAAAAGTTGTTCTACCTGCTTTCTGGGCTGAGATGGGGAAACGCTGAATTTTGGACTCGGCCGGTGACAAAATGTTCCAAACACACCCCATGCACAACTCCTCCGGGGAAGGTGCCTGAAACGAGTTCTGTTGGTAGTTTTTACACTACCTTGGTAGGCATCTGAAAGACACCACAAAAGTTGTTCTACCTGCTTTCTGGGCTGAGATGGGGAATCGCTGAATTTTGGACTCGGCCGTTGACAAAATGTTCCAAACACACCCCATGCACAACTCCACCGGGGAAGGTGCCAGACAGGAGTTCTCCTGGTAGTTTTTACATTGCTCCGGTAGGCATCTGAAAGACACCACAAAAGTTGTTCTACCTGCTTTCTGGGCTGAGATGGGGAACCGCTGAATTTTGGAGTCGGCCGGTGACAAAATGTTCCAAACACACCCCATGCACAACTCCACCGGGGAAGGTGCCAGACAGGAGTTCTCCTGGTAGTTTTTACACTACCTTGGTAGGCAGCTGAAAGGCACCACAAAAGTTGTTCTACCTGCTTTCTGGGCTGAGATGGGGAACCGCTGAATTTTGGAGTCGGCCGGTGACAAAATGTTCCAAACACACCCCATGCACAACTCCACCGGGGAAGGTGCCAGACAGGAGTTCTCCTGGTAGTTTTTACACTACCTTGGTAGGCAGCTGAAAGGCACCACAAAAGTTGTTCTACCTGCTTTCTGGGCTGAGATGGGGAAACGCTGAATTTTGGAGTCGGCTGGTGACAAAATGTTCCAAACACACCCCATGCACAACTCCACCGGGGAAGGTGCCAGACAGGAGTTCTCCTGGTAGTTTTTACACTACCTTGGTAGGCATCTGAAAGACACCACAAAAGTTGTTCTACCTGCTTTCGGGGCTGAGATGGGGAATCGCTGAATTTTGGAGTCGGCCGGTGACAAAATGTTGCAAACACACCCCATGCACAACTCCACCGGGGAAGGTGCCAGACAGGAGTTCTCTTGGTAGTTTTTACACTACCTTGGTAGGCATTTGAAAGGCACCACAAAAGTTGTTCTACCTGCTTTCTGGGCTGAGATGGGGAAACGCTGAATTTCGGACTCGGCTGGTGACAAAATGTTCCAAACACACCCCATGCACAACTCCACCGGGGAAGGTGCCAGACAGGAGTTCTCTTAGTAGTTTTTACACTACCTTGGTAGGCAGCTGAAAGGCACCACAAAAGTTGTTCTACCTGCTTTCTGGGCTGAGATGGGGAATCGCTGAATTTTGGAGTCGGCCGGTGACAAAATGTTCCAAACACACCCCCTGCACAACTCCACCGGGGAAGGTGCCAGACAGGAGTTCTCCTGGTAGTTTTTACACTACCTTGGTAGGCATCTGAAAGACACCACAAAAGTTGTTCTACCTGCTTTCGGGGCTGAGATGGGGAATCGCTGAATTTTGGAGTCGGCCGTTGACAAAATGTTCCAAACACACCCCATGCACAACTCCACCGGGGAAGGTGCCAGACAGGAGTTCTCCTGGTAGTTTTTACATTGCTCCGGTAGGCATCTGAAAGACACCACAAAAGTTGTTCTACCTGCTTTCTGGGCTGAGATGGGGAATCGCTGAATTTTGGAGTCGGCCGGTGACAAAATGTTCCAAACACACCCCCTGCACAACTCCACCGGGGAAGGTGCCAGACAGGAGTTCTCCTGGTAGTTTTTACACTACCTTGGTAGGCATCTGAAAGACACCACAAAAGTTGTTCTACCTGCTTTCTGGGCTGAGATGGGGAACAGCTGAATTTTGGAGTCGGCTGGTGACAAAATGTTCCAAACACACCCCATGCACAACTCCACCGGGGAAGGTGCCAGACAGGAGTTCTCCTGGTAGTTTTTACAGTACCTTGGTAGGCATCTGAAAGGCACCACAAAAGTTGTTCTTCCTGCTTTCTGGGCTGAGATGGGGAATCGCTGAATTTTGGAGTCGGCTGGTGACAAAATGTTCCAAACACACCCCCTGCACAACTCCACCGGGGAAGGTGCCAGACAGGAGTTCTCCTGGTAGTTTTTACATTGCTCCGGTAGGCATCTGAAAGACACCACAAAAGTTGTTCTACCTGCTTTCTGGGCTGAGATGGGGAACCGCTGAATTTTGGAGTCGGCCGGTGACAAAATGTTCCAAACACACCCCATGCACAACTCCACCACGGAAGGTGCCAGGAACGAATTCTGTTGGTAGTTTTTACACTACCTTGGTAGGAAGCTGAAAGGCACAAGAAAAGAAGTTGTACCTGCTTTGTGGGCTGAGATGGGGAACCGCTGAATTTTGGACTCGGCTGGTGGCAAAATGTTCCAAACACACCCCATGCACAACTCCACCGGGGAAGGTGCCAGACAGGAGTTCTCCTGGTAGTTTTTACATTGCTCCGGTAGGCAGCTGAAAGGCACCACAAAAGTTGTTCTACCTGCTTTCTGGGCTGAGATGGGGAACCGCTGAATTTTGGACTCGGCCGGTGACAAAATGTTCCAAACACACCCCATGCACAACTCCACCGGGGAAGGTGCCAGACAGGAGTTCTCCTGGTAGTTTTTACACTACCTTGGTAGGCATCTGAAAGACACCACAAAAGTTGTTCTACCTGCTTTCTGGGCTGAGATGGGGAATCGCTGAATTTTGGAGTCGGCCGTTGACAAAATGTTCCAAACACACCCCATGCACAACTCCACCGGGGAAGGTGCCAGACAGGAGTTCTCCTGGTAGTTTTACATTGCTCCGGTAGGCATCTGAAAGACACCACAAAAGTTGTTCTACCTGCTTTCTGGGCTGAGATGGGGAATCGCTGAATTTTGGAGTCGGCCGGTGACAAAATGTTCCACAGACACCCCATGCACAACTCCACCGGGGAAGGTGCCAGACAGGAGTTCTCTTGGTAGTTTTTACACTACCCCGGTAGGCAGCTGAAAGGCACCACAAAAGTTGTTCTACCTGCTTTGTGGGCTGAGATGGGGAACCGCTGAATTTTGGAGTCGGCCGTTGACAAATGTTCCAAACACACCCCATGCACAACTCCACCGGGGAAGGTGCCAGACAGGAGTTCTCTTGGTAGTTTTTACACTACCCCGGTAGGCAGCTGAAAGGCACCACAAAAGTTGTTCTACCTGCTTTCTGGGCTGAGATGGGGAACCGCTGAATTTTGGACTCGGCTGGTGACAAAATGTTCCAAACACACCCCCTGCACAACTCCACCGGGGAAGGTGCCAGACAGGAGTTCTCTTAGTAGTTTTTACACTACCTTGGTAGGCATTTGAAAGGCACCACAAAAGTTGTTCTACCTGCTTTCTGGGCTGAGATGGGGAACCGCTGAATTTTGGAGTCGGCCGGTGACAAAATGTTCCACAGACACCCCATGCACAACTCCACCGGGGAAGGTGCCAGGAACGAATTCTGTTGGTAGTTTTTACACTACCTTGGTAGGCAGCTGAAAGGCACAAGAAAAGTTGTTGTACCTGCTTTGTGGGCTGAGATGGGGAACCGCTGAATTTTGGAGTCGGCCGTTGACAAATGTTCCAAACACACCCCATGCACAACTCCACCGGGGAAGGTGCCAGACAGGAGTTCTCTTGGTAGTTTTTACACTACCCCGGTAGGCAGCTGAAAGGCACCACAAAACTTGTTCTACCTGCTTTCTGGGCTGAGATGGGGAACCGCTGAATTTTGGACTCGGCTGGTGAAAAAATGTTCCAAACACACCCCATGCACAACTCCACCGGGGAAGGTGCCAGACAGGAGTTCTCTTGGTAGTTTTTACACTACCTTGGTAGGCAGCTGAAAGGCACCACAAAAGTTGTTCTACCTGCTTTCTGGGCTGAGATGGGGAACCGCTGAATTTTGGACTCGGCCGGTGACAAAATGTTCCAAACACACCCCATGCACAACTCCACCGGGGAAGGTGCCAGACAGGAGTTCTCCTGGTAGTTTTTACACTACCTTGGTAGGCATCTGAAAGACACCACAAAAGTTGTTCTACCTGCTTTCTTGGCTGAGATGGGGAAACGCTGAATTTTGGAGTCGGCTGGTGACAAAATGTTCCAAACACACCCCATGCACAACTCCACCGGGGAAGGTGCCAGACAGGAGTTCTCCTGGTAGTTTTTACACTACCTTGGTAGGCATCTGAAAGGCACCACAAAAGTTGTTCTACCTGCTTTCTGGGCTGAGATGGGGAAACGCTGAATTTTGGAGTCGGCTGGTGACAAAATGTTCCAAACACACCCCATGCACAACTCCACCGGGGAAGGTGCCAGACAGGAGTTCTCCTGGTAGTTTTTACACTACCTTGGTAGGCAGCTGAAAGGCACCACAAAAGTTGTTCTACCTGCTTTCTGGGCTGAGATGGGGAAACGCTGAATTTTGGACTCGGCCGGTGACAAAATGTTCCAAACACACCCCATGCACAACTCCTCCGGGGAAGGTGCCTGAAACGAGTTCTGTTGGTAGTTTTTACACTACCTTGGTAGGCATCTGAAAGACACCACAAAAGTTGTTCTACCTGCTTTCTGGGCTGAGATGGGGAATCGCTGAATTTTGGACTCGGCCGGTGACAAAATGTTCCAAACACACCCCATGCACAACTCCACCGGGGAAGGTGCCAGACAGGAGTTCTCCTGGTAGTTTTTACACTACCTTGGTAGGCAGCTGAAAGGCACCACAAAAGTTGTTCTACCTGCTTTCTGGGCTGAGATGGGGAAACGCTGAATTTTGGAGTCGGCCGGTGACAAAATGTTCCAAACACACCCCATGCACAACTCCACCGGGGAAGGTGCCAGACAGGAGTTCTCCTGGTAGTTTTTACACTACCTTGGTAGGCAGCTGAAAGGCACCACAAAAGTTGTTCTACCTGCTTTCTGGGCTGAGATGGGGAAACGCTGAATTTTGGAGTCGGCTGGTGACAAAATGTTCCAAACACACCCCATGCACAACTCCACCGGGGAAGGTGCCAGACAGGAGTTCTCCTGGTAGTTTTTACACTACCTTGGTAGGCATCTGAAAGACACCACAAAAGTTGTTCTACCTGCTTTCGGGGCTGAGATGGGGAATCGCTGAATTTTGGAGTCGGCCGGTGACAAAATGTTGCAAACACACCCCATGCACAACTCCACCGGGGAAGGTGCCAGACAGGAGTTCTCTTGGTAGTTTTTACACTACCTTGGTAGGCATTTGAAAGGCACCACAAAAGTTGTTCTACCTGCTTTCTGGGCTGAGATGGGGAAACGCTGAATTTCGGACTCGGCTGGTGACAAAATGTTCCAAACACACCCCATGCACAACTCCACCGGGGAAGGTGCCAGACAGGAGTTCTCTTAGTAGTTTTTACACTACCTTGGTAGGCAGCTGAAAGGCACCACAAAAGTTGTTCTACCTGCTTTCTGGGCTGAGATGGGGAACCGCTGAATTTTGGAGTCGGCTGGTGACAAAATGTTCCAAACACACCCCCTGCACAACTCCACCGGGGAAGGTGCCAGACAGGAGTTCTCCTGGTAGTTTTTACATTGCTCCGGTAGGCATCTGAAAGACACCACAAAAGTTGTTCTACCTGCTTTCTGGGCTGAGATGGGGAATCGCTGAATTTTGGAGTCGGCCGGTGACAAAATGTTCCACAGACACCCCATGCACAACTCCACCGGGGAAGGTGCCAGGAACGAATTCTGTTGGTAGTTTTTACACTACCTTGGTAGGCAGCTGAAAGGCACAAGAAAAGTTGTTGTACCTGCTTTGTGGGCTGAGATGGGGAACCGCTGAATTTTGGAGTCGGCCGTTGACAAATGTTCCAAACACACCCCATGCACAACTCCACCGGGGAAGGTGCCAGACAGGAGTTCTCTTGGTAGTTTTTACACTACCCCGGTAGGCAGCTGAAAGGCACCACAAAACTTGTTCTACCTGCTTTCTGGGCTGAGATGGGGAACCGCTGAATTTTGGACTCGGCTGGTGACAAAATGTTCCAAACACACCCCATGCACAACTCCACCGGGGAAGGTGCCAGACAGGAGTTCTCTTAGTAGTTTTTACACTACCTTGGTAGGCATTTGAAAGGCACCACAAAAGTTGTTCTTCCTGCTTTCTGGGCTGAGATGGGGAACCGCTGAATTTTGGAGTCGGCTGGTGACAAAATGTTCCAAACACACCCCATGCACAACTCCACCGGGGAAGGTGCCAGACAGGAGTTCTCCTGGTAGTTTTTACATTGCTCCGGTAGGCATCTGAAAGACACCACAAAAGTTGTTCTACCTGCTTTCTGGGCTGAGATGGGGAACCGCTGAATTTTGGAGTCGGCCGGTGACAAAATGTTCCAAACACACCCCATGCACAACTCCACCACGGAAGGTGCCAGGAACGAATTCTGTTGGTAGTTTTTACACTACCTTGGTAGGAAGCTGAAAGGCACAAGAAAAGAAGTTGTACCTGCTTTGTGGGCTGAGATGGGGAACCGCTGAATTTTGGAGTCGGCTGGTGGCAAAATGTTCCAAACACACCCCATGCACAACTCCACCGGGGAAGGTGCCAGACAGGAGTTCTCCTGGTAGTTTTTACATTGCTCCGGTAGGCAGCTGAAAGGCACCACAAAAGTTTTTCTACCTGCTTTCTGGGCTGAGATGGGGAAACGCTGAATTTTGGACTCGGCCGGTGACAAAATGTTCCAAACACACCCCATGCACAACTCCACCGGGGAAGGTGCCAGACAGGAGTTCTCTTGGTAGTTTTTACACTACCTTGGGTAGGCAGCTGAAAGGCACCACAAAAGTTGTTCTACCTGCTTTCTGGGCTGAGATGGGGAACCGCTGAATTTTGGACTCGGCCGGTGACAAAATGTTCCAAACACACCCCATGCACAACTCCACCGGGGAAGGTGCCAGACAGGAGTTCTCTTGGTAGTTTTTACACTACCTTGGTAGGCATCTGAAAGACACCACAAAAGTTGTTCTACCTGCTTTCTGGGCTGAGATGGGGAAACGCTGAATTTTGGAGTCGGCTGGTGACAAAATGTTCCAAACACACCCCATGCACAACTCCACCGGGGAAGGTGCCAGACAGGAGTTCTCCTGGTAGTTTTTACACTACCTTGGTAGGCATCTGAAAGGCACCACAAAACTTGTTCTACCTGCTTTCTGGGCTGAGATGGGGAAACGCTGAATTTTGGACTCGGCTGGTGACAAAATGTTCCAAACACACCCCATGCACAACTCCACCGGGGAAGGTGCCAGACAGGAGTTCTCCTGGTAGTTTTTACACTACCTTGGTAGGCAGCTGAAAGGCACCACAAAAGTTGTTCTACCTGCTTTCTGGGCTGAGATGGGGAAACGCTGAATTTTGGACTCGGCCGGTGACAAAATGTTCCAAACACACCCCATGCACAACTCCTCCGGGGAAGGTGCCAGAAACGAGTTCTGTTGGTAGTTTTTACACTACCTTGGTAGGCATCTGAAAGACACCACAAAAGTTGTTCTACCTGCTTTCTGGGCTGAGATGGGGAATCGCTGAATTTTGGACTCGGCCGTTGACAAAATGTTCCAAACACACCCCATGCACAACTCCACCGGGGAAGGTGCCAGACAGGAGTTCTCCTGGTAGTTTTTACATTGCTCCGGTAGGCATCTGAAAGACACACCGACAAAAGTTGTTCTACCTGCTTTCTGGGCTGAGATGGGGAATCGCTGAATTTTGAACTCGGCCGGTGACAAAATGTTCCAAACACACCCCATGCACAACTCCACCGGGGAAGGTGCCAGACAGGAGTTCTCCTGGTAGTTTTTACACTACCTTGGTAGGCAGCTGAAAGGCACCACAAAAGTTGTTCTACCTGCTTTCTGGGCTGAGATGGGGAACCGCTGAATTTTGGAGTCGGCCGGTGACAAAATGTTCCAAACACACCCCATGCACAACTCCACCGGGGAAGGTGCCAGACAGGAGTTCTCCTGGTAGTTTTTAACACTACCTTGGTAGGCAGCTGAAAGGCACCACAAAAGTTGTTCTACCTGCTTTCTGGGCTGAGATGGGGAAACGCTGAATTTTGGAGTCGGCTGGTGACAAAATGTTCCAAACACACCCCATGCACAACTCCACCGGGGAAGGTGCCAGACAGGAGTTCTCTTGGTAGTTTTTACACTACCTTGGTAGGCATCTGAAAGACACCACAAAAGTTGTTCTACCTGCTTTCGGGGCTGAGATGGGGAATCGCTGAATTTTGGAGTCGGCCGGTGACAAAATGTTGCAAACACACCCCATGCACAACTCCACCGGGGAAGGTGCCAGACAGGAGTTCTCTTGGTAGTTTTTACACTACCTTGGTAGGCATTTGAAAGGCACCACAAAAGTTGTTCTACCTGCTTTCTGGGCTGAGATGGGGAAACGCTGAATTTCGGACTCGGCTGGTGACAAAATGTTCCAAACACACCCCATGCACAACTCCACCGGGGAAGGTGCCAGACAGGAGTTCTCTTAGTAGTTTTTACACTACCTTGGTAGGCATCTGAAAGGCACCACAAAGGTTGTTCTACCTGCTTTTCTGGGCTGAGATGGGGAATCGCTGAATTTTGGAGTCGGCCGGTGACAAAATGTTCCAAACACACCCCATGCACAACTCCACCGGGGAAGGTGCCAGACAGGAGTTCTCCTGGTAGTTTTTACACTACCTTGGTAGGCATCTGAAAGACACCACAAAAGTTGTTCTACCTGCTTTCTGGGCTGAGATGGGGAATCGCTGAATTTTGGACTCGGCCGTTGACAAAATGTTCCAAACACACCCCATGCACAACTCCACCGGGGAAGGTGCCAGACAGGAGTTCTCCTGGTAGTTTTTACATTGCTCCGGTAGGCATCTGAAAGACACCACAAAAGTTGTTCTACCTGCTTTCTGGGCTGAGATGGGGAATCGCTGAATTTTGAACTCGGCCGGTGACAAAATGTTCCAAACACACCCCATGCACAACTCCACCGGGGAAGGTGCCAGACAGGAGTTCTCCTGGTAGTTTTTACACTACCTTGGTAGGCAGCTGAAAGGCACCACAAAAGTTGTTCTACCTGCTTTCTGGGCTGAGATGGGGAAACGCTGAATTTTGGAGTCGGCCGGTGACAAAATGTTCCAAACACACCCCATGCACAACTCCACCGGGGAAGGTGCCAGACAGGAGTTCTCCTGGTAGTTTTTACACTACCTTGGTAGGCAGCTGAAAGGCACCACAAAAGTTGTTCTACCTGCTTTCTGGGCTGAGATGGGGAAACGCTGAATTTTGGAGTCGGCTGGTGACAAAATGTTCCAAACACACCCCATGCACAACTCCACCGGGGAAGGTGCCAGACAGGAGTTCTCCTGGTAGTTTTTACACTACCTTGGTAGGCATCTGAAAGACACCACAAAAGTTGTTCTACCTGCTTTCGGGGCTGAGATGGGGAATCGCTGAATTTTGGAGTCGGCCGGTGACAAAATGTTGCAAACACACCCCATGCACAACTCCACCGGGGAAGGTGCCAGACAGGAGTTCTCTTGGTAGTTTTTACACTACCTTGGTAGGCATTTGAAAGGCACCACAAAAGTTGTTCTACCTGCTTTCTGGGCTGAGATGGGGAAACGCTGAATTTCGGACTCGGCTGGTGACAAAATGTTCCAAACACACCCCATGCACAACTCCACCGGGGAAGGTGCCAGACAGGAGTTCTCTTAGTAGTTTTTACACTACCTTGGTAGGCAGCTGAAAGGCACCACAAAAGTTGTTCTACCTGCTTTCTGGGCTGAGATGGGGAATCGCTGAATTTTGGAGTCGGCCGGTGACAAAATGTTCCAAACACACCCCATGCACAACTCCACCGGGGAAGGTGCCAGACAGGAGTTCTCCTGGTAGTTTTTACACTACCTTGGTAGGCATCTGAAAGACACCACAAAAGTTGTTCTACCTGCTTTCTGGGCTGAGATGGGGAATCGCTGAATTTTGGAGTCGGCCGTTGACAAAATGTTCCAAACACACCCCATGCACAACTCCACCGGGGAAGGTGCCAGACAGGAGTTCTCCTGGTAGTTTTTACATTGCTCCGGTAGGCATCTGAAAGACACCACAAAAGTTGTTCTACCTGCTTTCTGGGCTGAGATGGGGAATCGCTGAATTTTGAACTCGGCCGGTGACAAAATGTTCCACAGACACCCCATGCACAACTCCACCGGGGAAGGTGCCAGGAACGAATTCTGTTGGTAGTTTTTACACTACCTTGGTAGGCAGCTGAAAGGCACAAGAAAAGTTGTTGTACCTGCTTTGTGGGCTGAGATGGGGAACCGCTGAATTTTGGAGTCGGCCGGTGACAAAATGTTCCAAACACACCCCATGCACAACTCCACCGGGGAAGGTGCCAGACAGGAGTTCTCTTGGTAGTTTTTACACTACCCCGGTAGGCAGCTGAAAGGCACCACAAAACTTGTTCTACCTGCTTTCTGGGCTGAGATGGGGAACCGCTGAATTTTGGACTCGGCTGGTGACAAAATGTTCCAAACACACCCCATGCACAACTCCACCGGGGAAGGTGCCAGACAGGAGTTCTCTTAGTAGTTTTTACACTACCTTGGTAGGCATTTGAAAGGCACCACAAAAGTTGTTCTTCCTGCTTTCTGGGCTGAGATGGGGAATCGCTGAATTTTGGAGTCGGCTGGTGACAAAATGTTCCAAACACACCCCCTGCACAACTCCACCGGGGAAGGTGCCAGACAAGAGTTCTCCTGGTAGTTTTTACATTGCTCCGGTAGGCATCTGAAAGACACCACAAAAGTTGTTCTACCTGCTTTCTGGGCTGAGATGGGGAACCGCTGAATTTTGGAGTCGGCCGGTGACAAAATGTTCCAAACACACCCCATGCACAACTCCACCGGGGAAGGTGCCAGGAACGAATTCTGTTGGTAGTTTTTACACTACCTTGGTAGGAAGCTGAAAGGCACAAGAAAAGAAGTTGTACCTGCTTTGTGGGCTGAGATGGGGAACCGCTGAATTTTGGAGTCGGCTGGTGGCAAAATGTTCCAAACACACCCCATGCACAACTCCACCGGGGAAGGTGCCAGACAGGAGTTCTCTTGGTAGTTTTTACACTACCTTGGTAGGCATTTGAAAGGCACCACAAAAGTTGTTCTTCCTGCTTTCTGGGCTGAGATGGGGAACCGCTGAATTTTGGAGTCGGCCGGTGACAAAATGTTCCAAACACACCCCATGCACAACTCCACCGGGGAAGGTGCCAGACAGGAGTTCTCTTGGTAGTTTTTACACTACCTTGGTAGGCAGCTGAAAGGCACCACAAAAGTTGTTCTACCTGCTTTCTGGGCTGAGATGGGGAACAGCTGAATTTTGGAGTCGGCTGGTGACAAAATGTTCCAAACACACCCCATGCACAACTCCACCGGGGAAGGTGCCAGACAGGAGTTCTCCTGGTAGTTTTTACACTACCTTGGTAGGCATTTGAAAGGCACCACAAAAGTTGTTCTTCCTGCTTTCTGGGCTGAGATGGGGAACCGCTGAATTTTGGAGTCGGCCGGTGACAAAATGTTCCAAACACACCCCATGCACAACTCCACCGGGGAAGGTGCCAGACAGGAGTTCTCTTGGTAGTTTTTACACTACCTTGGTAGGCAGCTGAAAGGCACCACAAAAGTTGTTCTACCTGCTTTCTGGGCTGAGATGGGGAACAGATGAATTTTGGAGTCGGCCGGTGACAAAATGTTCCAAACACACCCCATGCACAACTCCACCGGGGAAGGTGCCAGACAGGAGTTCTCTTGGTAGTTTTTACACTACCTTGGTAGGCATTTGAAAGGCACCACAAAAGTTGTTCTACCTGCTTTCTGGGCTGAGATGGGGAAACGCTGAATTTTGGACTCGGCTGGTGACAAAATGTTCCAAACACACCCCATGCACAACTCCACCGGGGAAGGTGCCAGACAGGAGTTCTCTTAGTAGTTTTTACACTACCTTGGTAGGCATTTGAAAGGCACCACAAAAGTTGTTCTACCTGCTTTCTGGGCTGAGATGGGGAATCGCTGAATTTTGGAGTCGGCCGTTGACAAAATGTTCCAAACACACCCCATGCACAACTCCACCGGGGAAGGTGCCAGACAGGAGTTCTCCTGGTAGTTTTTACACTACCTTGGTAGGCATCTGAAAGACACCACAAAAGTTGTTCTACCTGCTTTCTGGGCTGAGATGGGGAACCGCTGAATTTTGGAGTCGGCCGGTGACAAAATGTTCCAAACACACCCCATGCACAACTCCACCGGGGAAGGTGCCAGACAGGAGTTCTCCTGGTAGTTTTTACACTACCTTGGTAGGCATCTGAAAGGCACCACAAAAGTTGTTCTACCTGCTTTCTGGGCTGAGATGGGGAACCGCTGAATTTTGGAGTCGGCTGGTGACAAAATGTTCCAAACACACCCCCTGCACAACTCCACCGGGGAAGGTGCCAGACAGGAGTTCTCCTGGTAGTTTTTACATTGCTCCGGTAGGCATCTGAAAGGCACCACAAAAGGTGTTCTACCTGCTTTCTGGGCTGAGATGGGGAACCGCTGAATTTTGGAGTCGGCCGGTGACAAAATGTTGCAAACACACCCCATGCACAACTCCACCGGGGAAGGTGCCAGGAACGAATTCTGTTGGTAGTTTTTACACTACCTTGGTAGGAAGCTGAAAGGCACAAGAAAAGAAGTTGTACCTGCTTTGTGGGCTGAGATGGGGAACCGCTGAATTTTGGAGTCGGCTGGTGGCAAAATGTTCCAAACACACCCCATGCACAACTCCACCGGGGAAGGTGCCAGACAGGAGTTCTCTTGGTAGTTTTTACACTACCCCGGTAGGCAGCTGAAAGGCACCACAAAAGTTGTTCTACCTGCTTTCTGGGCTGAGATGGGGAACCGCTGAATTTTGGACTCGGCTGGTGACAAAATGTTCCAAACACACCCCATGCACAACTCCACCGGGGAAGGTGCCAGACAGGAGTTCTCTTAGTAGTTTTTACACTACCTTGGTAGGCATCTGAAAGGCACCACAAAAGTTGTTCTTCCTGCTTTCTGGGCTGAGATGGGGAACCGCTGAATTTTGGAGTCGGCTGGTGACAAAATGTTCCAAACACACCCCCTGCACAACTCCACCGGGGAAGGTGCCAGGCAGGAGTTCTCCTGCTAGTTTTTACATTGCTCCGGTAGGCATCTGAAAGATACCACAAAAGTTGTTCTACCTGCTTTCTGGGCTGAGATGGGGAACCGCTGAATTTTGGACTCGGCCGGTGACAAAATGTTCCAAACACACCCCATGCACAACTCCACCGGGGAAGGTGCCAGACAGGAGTTCTCTTAGTAGTTTTTACACTACCTTGGTAGGCATTTGAAAGGCACCACAAAAGTTGTTCTTCCTGCTTTCTGGGCTGAGATGGGGAACCGCTGAATTTTGGAGTCGGCTGGTGACAAAATGTTCCAAACACACCCCCTGCACAACTCCACCGGGGAAGGTGCCAGACAGGAGTTCTCCTGGTAGTTTTTACATTGCTCCGGTAGGCATCTGAAAGACACCACAAAAGTTGTTCTACCTGCTTTCTGGGCTGAGATGGGGAACCGCTGAATTTTGGAGTCGGCCGGTGACAAAATGTTCCAAACACACCCCATGCACAACTCCACCGGGGAAGGTGCCAGGAACGAATTCTGTTGGTAGTTTTTACACTACCTTGGTAGGAAGCTGAAAGGCACAAGAAAAGAAGTTGTACCTGCTTTGTGGGCTGAGATGGGGAACCGCTGAATTTTGGAGTCGGCTGGTGGCAAAATGTTCCAAACACACCCCATGCACAACTCCACCGGGGAAGGTGCCAGACAGGAGTTCTCCTGGTAGTTTTTACATTGCTCCGGTAGGCATCTGAAAGGCACCACAAAAGTTTTTCTACCTGCTTTCTGGGCTGAGATGGGGAACCGCTGAATTTTGGACTCGGCCGGTGACAAAATGTTCCAAACACACCCCATGCACAACTCCACCGGGGAAGGTGCCAGACAGGAGTTCTCTTGGTAGTTTTTACACTACCTTGGTAGGCAGCTGAAAGGCACCACAAAAGTTGTTCTACCTGCTTTCTGGGCTGAGATGGGGAACCGCTGAATTTTGGACTCGGCCGGTGACAAAATGTTCCAAACACACCCCATGCACAACTCCACCGGGGAAGGTGCCAGACAGGAGTTCTCCTGGTAGTTTTTACACTACCTTGGTAGGCATCTGAAAGACACCACAAAAGTTGTTCTACCTGCTTTCTGGGCTGAGATGGGGAACCGCTGAATTTTGGAGTCGGCTGGTGACAAAATGTTCCAAACACACCCCCTGCACAACTCCACCGGGGAAGGTGCCAGACAGGAGTTCTCCTGGTAGTTTTTACACTACCTTGGTAGGCATCTGAAAGGCACCACAAAAGTTGTTCTACCTGCTTTCTGGGCTGAGATGGGGAAACGCTGAATTTTGGAGTCGGCTGGTGACAAAATGTTCCAAACACACCCCATGCACAACTCCACCGGGGAAGGTGCCAGACAGGAGTTCTCCTGGTAGTTTTTACACTACCTTGGTAGGCAGCTGAAAGGCACCACAAAAGTTGTTCTACCTGCTTTCTGGGCTGAGATGGGGAAACGCTGAATTTTGGACTCGGCCGGTGACAAAATGTTCCAAACACACCCCATGCACAACTCCTCCGGGGAAGGTGCCAGAAACGAGTTCTGTTGGTAGTTTTTACACTACCTTGGTAGGCATCTGAAAGACACCACAAAAGTTGTTCTACCTGCTTTCTGGGCTGAGATGGGGAATCGCTGAATTTTGGACTCGGCCGTTGACAAAATGTTCCAAACACACCCCATGCACAACTCCACCGGGGAAGGTGCCAGACAGGAGTTCTCCTGGTAGTTTTTACATTGCTCCGGTAGGCATCTGAAAGACACCACAAAAGTTGTTCTACCTGCTTTCTGGGCTGAGATGGGGAATCGCTGAATTTTGAACTCGGCCGGTGACAAAATGTTCCAAACACACCCCATGCACAACTCCACCGGGGAAGGTGCCAGACAGGAGTTCTCCTGGTAGTTTTTACACTACCTTGGTAGGCAGCTGAAAGGCACCACAAAAGTTGTTCTACCTGCTTTCTGGGCTGAGATGGGGAAACGCTGAATTTTGGAGTCGGCCGGTGACAAAATGTTCCAAACACACCCCATGCACAACTCCACCGGGGAAGGTGCCAGACAGGAGTTCTCCTGGTAGTTTTTACACTACCTTGGTAGGCAGCTGAAAGGCACCACAAAAGTTGTTCTACCTGCTTTCTGGGCTGAGATGGGGAAACGCTGAATTTTGGAGTCGGCTGGTGACAAAATGTTCCAAACACACCCCATGCACAACTCCACCGGGGAAGGTGCCAGACAGGAGTTCTCTTGGTAGTTTTTACACTACCTTGGTAGGCATCTGAAAGACACCACAAAAGTTGTTCTACCTGCTTTCGGGGCTGAGATGGGGAATCGCTGAATTTTGGAGTCGGCCGGTGACAAAATGTTGCAAACACACCCCATGCACAACTCCACCGGGGAAGGTGCCAGACAGGAGTTCTCTTGGTAGTTTTTACACTACCTTGGTAGGCATTTGAAAGGCACCACAAAAGTTGTTCTACCTGCTTTCTGGGCTGAGATGGGGAAACGCTGAATTTCGGACTCGGCTGGTGACAAAATGTTCCAAACACACCCCATGCACAACTCCACCGGGGAAGGTGCCAGACAGGAGTTCTCTTAGTAGTTTTTACACTACCTTGGTAGGCATCTGAAAGGCACCACAAAAGTTGTTCTACCTGCTTTCTGGGCTGAGATGGGGAATCGCTGAATTTTGGAGTCGGCCGGTGACAAAATGTTCCAAACACACCCCATGCACAACTCCACCGGGGAAGGTGCCAGACAGGAGTTCTCCTGGTAGTTTTTACACTACCTTGGTAGGCATCTGAAAGACACCACAAAAGTTGTTCTACCTGCTTTCTGGGCTGAGATGGGGAATCGCTGAATTTTGGAGTCGGCCGTTGACAAAATGTTCCAAACACACCCCATGCACAACTCCACCGGGGAAGGTGCCAGACAGGAGTTCTCCTGGTAGTTTTTACATTGCTCCGGTAGGCATCTGAAAGACACCACAAAAGTTGTTCTACCTGCTTTCTGGGCTGAGATGGGGAATCGCTGAATTTTGAACTCGGCCGGTGACAAAATGTTCCAAACACACCCCATGCACAACTCCACCGGGGAAGGTGCCAGACAGGAGTTCTCCTGGTAGTTTTTACACTACCTTGGTAGGCAGCTGAAAGGCACCACAAAAGTTGTTCTACCTGCTTTCTGGGCTGAGATGGGGAAACGCTGAATTTTGGAGTCGGCCGGTGACAAAATGTTCCAAACACACCCCATGCACAACTCCACCGGGGAAGGTGCCAGACAGGAGTTCTCCTGGTAGTTTTTACACTACCTTGGTAGGCATTTGAAAGGCACCACAAAAGTTGTTCTACCTGCTTTCTGGGCTGAGATGGGGAAACGCTGAATTTTGGAGTCGGCTGGTGACAAAATGTTCCAAACACACCCCATGCACAACTCCACCGGGGAAGGTGCCAGACAGGAGTTCTCCTGGTAGTTTTTACACTACCTTGGTAGGCATCTGAAAGACACCACAAAAGTTGTTCTACCTGCTTTCGGGGCTGAGATGGGGAATCGCTGAATTTTGGAGTCGGCCGGTGACAAAATGTTGCAAACACACCCCCTGCACAACTCCACCGGGGAAGGTGCCAGACAGGAGTTCTCTTGGTAGTTTTTACACTACCTTGGTAGGCATTTGAAAGGCACCACAAAAGTTGTTCTACCTGCTTTCTGGGCTGAGATGGGGAAACGCTGAATTTCGGACTCGGCTGGTGACAAAATGTTCCAAACACACCCCATGCACAACTCCACCGGGGAAGGTGCCAGACAGGAGTTCTCTTAGTAGTTTTTACACTACCTTGGTAGGCAGCTGAAAGGCACCACAAAAGTTGTTCTACCTGCTTTCTGGGCTGAGATGGGGAATCGCTGAATTTTGGAGTCGGCCGGTGACAAAATGTTCCAAACACACCCCATGCACAACTCCACCGGGGAAGGTGCCAGACAGGAGTTCTCCTGGTAGTTTTTACACTACCTTGGTAGGCATCTGAAAGACACCACAAAAGTTGTTCTACCTGCTTTCTGGGCTGAGATGGGGAATCGCTGAATTTTGGAGTCGGCCGTTGACAAAATGTTCCAAACACACCCCATGCACAACTCCACCGGGGAAGGTGCCAGACAGGAGTTCTCCTGGTAGTTTTTACATTGCTCCGGTAGGCATCTGAAAGACACCACAAAAGTTGTTCTACCTGCTTTCTGGGCTGAGATGGGGAATCGCTGAATTTTGGAGTCGGCCGGTGACAAAATGTTCCACAGACACCCCATGCACAACTCCACCGGGGAAGGTGCCAGGAACGAATTCTGTTGGTAGTTTTTACACTACCTTGGTAGGCAGCTGAAAGGCACAAGAAAAGTTGTTGTACCTGCTTTGTGGGCTGAGATGGGGAACCGCTGAATTTTGGAGTCGGCCGGTGACAAAATGTTCCAAACACACCCCATGCACAACTCCACCGGGGAAGGTGCCAGACAGGAGTTCTCTTGGTAGTTTTTACACTACCCCGGTAGGCAGCTGAAAGGCACCACAAAACTTGTTCTACCTGCTTTCTGGGCTGAGATGGGGAACCGCTGAATTTTGGACTCGGCTGGTGACAAAATGTTCCAAACACACCCCATGCACAACTCCACCGGGGAAGGTGCCAGACAGGAGTTCTCTTAGTAGTTTTTACACTACCTTGGTAGGCATTTGAAAGGCACCACAAAAGTTGTTCTTCCTGCTTTCTGGGCTGAGATGGGGAATCGCTGAATTTTGGAGTCGGCTGGTGACAAAATGTTCCAAACACACCCCCTGCACAACTCCACCGGGGAAGGTGCCAGACAAGAGTTCTCCTGGTAGTTTTTACATTGCTCCGGTAGGCATCTGAAAGACACCACAAAAGTTGTTCTACCTGCTTTCTGGGCTGAGATGGGGAACCGCTGAATTTTGGAGTCGGCCGGTGACAAAATGTTCCAAACACACCCCATGCACAACTCCACCGGGGAAGGTGCCAGGAACGAATTCTGTTGGTAGTTTTTACACTACCTTGGTAGGAAGCTGAAAGGCACAAGAAAAGAAGTTGTACCTGCTTTGTGGGCTGAGATGGGGAACCGCTGAATTTTGGAGTCGGCTGGTGACAAAATGTTCCAAACACACCCCATGCACAACTCCACCGGGGAAGGTGCCAGACAGGAGTTCTCCTGGTAGTTTTTACATTGCTCCGGTAGGCAGCTGAAAGGCACCACAAAAGTTGTTCTACCTGCTTTCTGGGCTGAGATGGGGAATCGCTGAATTTTGGACTCGGCCGTTGACAAAATGTTCCAAACACACCCCATGCACAACTCCACCGGGGAAGGTGCCAGACAGGATTTCTCCTGGTAGTTTTTACATTGCTCCGGTAGGCATCTGAAAGACACCACAAAAGTTGTTCTACCTGCTTTCTGGGCTGAGATGGGGAATCGCTGAATTTTGAACTCGGCCGGTGACAAAATGTTCCAAACACACCCCATGCACAACTCCACCGGGGAAGGTGCCAGACAGGAGTTCTCCTGGTAGTTTTTACACTACCTTGGTAGGCATTTGAAAGGCACCACAAAAGTTGTTCTTCCTGCTTTCTGGGCTGAGATGGGGAACCGCTGAATTTTGGAGTCGGCCGGTGACAAAATGTTCCAAACACACCCCATGCACAACTCCACCGGGGAAGGTGCCAGACAGGAGTTCTCTTGGTAGTTTTTACACTACCTTGGTAGGCAGCTGAAAGGCACCACAAAAGTTGTTCTACCTGCTTTCTGGGCTGAGATGGGGAACAGATGAATTTTGGAGTCGGCCGGTGACAAAATGTTCCAAACACACCCCATGCACAACTCCACCGGGGAAGGTGCCAGACAGGAGTTCTCTTGGTAGTTTTTACACTACCTTGGTAGGCATTTGAAAGGCACCACAAAAGTTGTTCTTCCTGCTTTCTGGGCTGAGATGGGGAAACGCTGAATTTTGGACTCGGCTGGTGACAAAATGTTCCAAACACACCCCATGCACAACTCCACCGGGGAAGGTGCCAGACAGGAGTTCTCTTAGTAGTTTTTACACTACCTTGGTAGGCATTTGAAAGGCACCACAAAAGTTGTTCTACCTGCTTTCTGGGCTGAGATGGGGAATCGCTGAATTTTGGAGTCGGCCGTTGACAAAATGTTCCAAACACACCCCATGCACAACTCCACCGGGGAAGGTGCCAGACAGGAGTTCTCTTAGTAGTTTTTACACTACCTTGGTAGGCATCTGAAAGACACCACAAAAGTTGTTCTACCTGCTTTCTGGGCTGAGATGGGGAACAGCTGAATTTTGGAGTCGGCTGGTGACAAAATGTTCCAAACACACCCCATGCACAACTCCACCGGGGAAGGTGCCAGACAGGAGTTCTCCTGGTAGTTTTTACACTACCTTGGTAGGCATCTGAAAGGCACCACAAAAGTTGTTCTACCTGCTTTCTGGGCTGAGATGGGGAACCGCTGAATTTTGGAGTCGGCTGGTGACAAAATGTTCCAAACACACCCCCTGCACAACTCCACCGGGGAAGGTGCCAGACAGGAGTTCTCCTGGTAGTTTTTACATTGCTCCGGTAGGCATCTGAAAGGCACCACAAAAGGTGTTCTACCTGCTTTCTGGGCTGAGATGGGGAACCGCTGAATTTTGGAGTCGGCCGGTGACAAAATGTTCCAAACACACCCCATGCACAACTCCACCGGGGAAGGTGCCAGGAACGAATTCTGTTGGTAGTTTTTACACTACCTTGGTAGGAAGCTGAAAGGCACAAGAAAAGAAGTTGTACCTGCTTTCTGGGCTGAGATGGGGAACCGCTGAATTTTGGAGTCGGCTGGTGGCAAAATGTTCCAAACACACCCCATGCACAACTCCACCGGGGAAGGTGCCAGACAGGAGTTCTCTTGGTAGTTTTTACACTACCCCGGTAGGCAGCTGAAAGGCACCACAAAACTTGTTCTACCTGCTTTCTGGGCTGAGATGGGGAACCGCTGAATTTTGGACTCGGCTGGTGACAAAATGTTCCAAACACACCCCATGCACAACTCCACCGGGGAAGGTGCCAGACAGGAGTTCTCTTAGTAGTTTTTACACTACCTTGGTAGGCATTTGAAAGGCACCACAAAAGTTGTTCTTCCTGCTTTCTGGGCTGAGATGGGGAAACGCTGAATTTTGGAGTCGGCTGGTGACAAAATGTTCCAAACACACCCCCTGCACAACTCCACCGGGGAAGGTGCCAGACAGGAGTTCTCCTGGTAGTTTTTACATTGCTCCGGTAGGCATCTGAAAGACACCACAAAAGTTGTTCTACCTGCTTTCTGGGCTGAGATGGGGAACCGCTGAATTTTGGAGTCGGCCGGTGACAAAATGTTCCAAACACACCCCATGCACAACTCCACCGGGGAAGGTGCCAGGAACGAATTCTGTTGGTAGTTTTTACACTACCTTGGTAGGAAGCTGAAAGGCACAAGAAAAGAAGTTGTACCTGCTTTGTGGGCTGAGATGGGGAACCGCTGAATTTTGGAGTCGGCTGGTGGCAAAATGTTCCAAACACACCCCATGCACAACTCCACCGGGGAAGGTGCCAGACAGGAGTTCTCCTGGTAGTTTTTACACTACCTTGGTAGGCATCTGAAAGGCACCACAAAAGTTTTTCTACCTGCTTTCTGGGCTGAGATGGGGAACCGCTGAATTTTGGACTCGGCCGGTGACAAAATGTTCCAAACACACCCCATGCACAACTCCACCGGGGAAGGTGCCAGACAGGAGTTCTCTTGGTAGTTTTTACACTACCTTGGTAGGCATCTGAAAGACACCACAAAAGTTGTTCTACCTGCTTTCTGGGCTGAGATGGGGAATCGCTGAATTTTGGACTCGGCCGTTGACAAAATGTTCCAAACACACCCCATGCACAACTCCACCGGGGAAGGTGCCAGACAGGAGTTCTCCTGGTAGTTTTTACATTGCTCCGGTAGGCATCTGAAAGACACCACAAAAGTTGTTCTACCTGCTTTCTGGGCTGAGATGGGGAATCGCTGAATTTTGAACTCGGCCGGTGACAAAATGTTCCAAACACACCCCATGCACAACTCCACCGGGGAAGGTGCCAGGAACGAATTCTGTTGGTAGTTTTTACACTACCTTGGTAGGCATTTGAAAGGCACCACAAAAGTTGTTCTACCTGCTTTCTGGGCTGAGATGGGGAACCGCTGAATTTTGGAGTCGGCCGGTGACAAAATGTTCCAAACACACCCCATGCACAACTCCACCGGGGAAGGTGCCAGACAGGAGTTCTCCTGGTAGTTTTTACACTACCTTGGTAGGCAGCTGAAAGGCACCACAAAAGTTGTTCTACCTGCTTTCTGGGCTGAGATGGGGAAACGCTGAATTTTGGAGTCGGCTGGTGACAAAATGTTCCAAACACACCCCATGCACAACTCCACCGGGGAAGGTGCCAGACAGGAGTTCTCTTGGTAGTTTTTACACTACCTTGGTAGGCATCTGAAAGACACCACAAAAGTTGTTCTACCTGCTTTCGGGGCTGAGATGGGGAATCGCTGAATTTTGGAGTCGGCCGGTGACAAAATGTTGCAAACACACCCCATGCACAACTCCACCGGGGAAGGTGCCAGACAGGAGTTCTCTTGGTAGTTTTTACACTACCTTGGTAGGCATTTGAAAGGCACCACAAAAGTTGTTCTACCTGCTTTCTGGGCTGAGATGGGGAAACGCTGAATTTCGGACTCGGCTGGTGACAAAATGTTCCAAACACACCCCATGCACAACTCCACCGGGGAAGGTGCCAGACAGGAGTTCTCTTAGTAGTTTTTACACTACCTTGGTAGGCATCTGAAAGGCACCACAAAAGTTGTTCTACCTGCTTTCTGGGCTGAGATGGGGAATCGCTGAATTTTGGAGTCGGCCGGTGACAAAATGTTCCAAACACACCCCATGCACAACTCCACCGGGGAAGGTGCCAGACAGGAGTTCTCCTGGTAGTTTTTACACTACCTTGGTAGGCATCTGAAAGACACCACAAAAGTTGTTCTACCTGCTTTCTGGGCTGAGATGGGGAATCGCTGAATTTTGGAGTCGGCCGTTGACAAAATGTTCCAAACACACCCCATGCACAACTCCACCGGGGAAGGTGCCAGACAGGAGTTCTCCTGGTAGTTTTTACATTGCTCCGGTAGGCATCTGAAAGACACCACAAAAGTTGTTCTACCTGCTTTCTGGGCTGAGATGGGGAATCGCTGAATTTTGAACTCGGCCGGTGACAAAATGTTCCAAACACACCCCATGCACAACTCCACCGGGGAAGGTGCCAGACAGGAGTTCTCCTGGTAGTTTTTACACTACCTTGGTAGGCAGCTGAAAGGCACCACAAAAGTTGTTCTACCTGCTTTCTGGGCTGAGATGGGGAAACGCTGAATTTTGGAGTCGGCCGGTGACAAAATGTTCCAAACACACCCCATGCACAACTCCACCGGGGAAGGTGCCAGACAGGAGTTCTCCTGGTAGTTTTTACACTACCTTGGTAGGCAGCTGAAAGGCACCACAAAAGTTGTTCTACCTGCTTTCTGGGCTGAGATGGGGAAACGCTGAATTTTGGAGTCGGCTGGTGACAAAATGTTCCAAACACACCCCATGCACAACTCCACCGGGGAAGGTGCCAGACAGGAGTTCTCCTGGTAGTTTTTACACTACCTTGGTAGGCATCTGAAAGACACCACAAAAGTTGTTCTACCTGCTTTCGGGGCTGAGATGGGGAATCGCTGAATTTTGGAGTCGGCCGGTGACAAAATGTTGCAAACACACCCCATGCACAACTCCACCGGGGAAGGTGCCAGACAGGAGTTCTCTTGGTAGTTTTTACACTACCTTGGTAGGCATTTGAAAGGCACCACAAAAGTTGTTCTACCTGCTTTCTGGGCTGAGATGGGGAAACGCTGAATTTCGGACTCGGCTGGTGACAAAATGTTCCAAACACACCCCATGCACAACTCCACCGGGGAAGGTGCCAGACAGGAGTTCTCTTAGTAGTTTTTACACTACCTTGGTAGGCAGCTGAAAGGCACCACAAAAGTTGTTCTACCTGCTTTCTGGGCTGAGATGGGGAATCGCTGAATTTTGGAGTCGGCCGGTGACAAAATGTTCCAAACACACCCCATGCACAACTCCACCGGGGAAGGTGCCAGACAGGAGTTCTCCTGGTAGTTTTTACACTACCTTGGTAGGCATCTGAAAGACACCACAAAAGTTGTTCTACCTGCTTTCTGGGCTGAGATGGGGAATCGCTGAATTTTGGAGTCGGCCGTTGACAAAATGTTCCAAACACACCCCATGCACAACTCCACCGGGGAAGGTGCCAGACAGGAGTTCTCCTGGTAGTTTTTACATTGCTCCGGTAGGCATCTGAAAGACACCACAAAAGTTGTTCTACCTGCTTTCTGGGCTGAGATGGGGAATCGCTGAATTTTGGAGTCGGCCGGTGACAAAATGTTCCACAGACACCCCATGCACAACTCCACCGGGGAAGGTGCCAGGAACGAATTCTGTTGGTAGTTTTTACACTACCTTGGTAGGCAGCTGAAAGGCACAAGAAAAGTTGTTGTACCTGCTTTGTGGGCTGAGATGGGGAACCGCTGAATTTTGGAGTCGGCCGGTGACAAAATGTTCCAAACACACCCCATGCACAACTCCACCGGGGAAGGTGCCAGACAGGAGTTCTCTTGGTAGTTTTTACACTACCCCGGTAGGCAGCTGAAAGGCACCACAAAACTTGTTCTACCTGCTTTCTGGGCTGAGATGGGGAACCGCTGAATTTTGGACTCGGCTGGTGACAAAATGTTCCAAACACACCCCATGCACAACTCCACCGGGGAAGGTGCCAGACAGGAGTTCTCTTAGTAGTTTTTACACTACCTTGGTAGGCATTTGAAAGGCACCACAAAAGTTGTTCTTCCTGCTTTCTGGGCTGAGATGGGGAATCGCTGAATTTTGGAGTCGGCTGGTGACAAAATGTTCCAAACACACCCCCTGCACAACTCCACCGGGGAAGGTGCCAGACAAGAGTTCTCCTGGTAGTTTTTACATTGCTCCGGTAGGCATCTGAAAGACACCACAAAAGTTGTTCTACCTGCTTTCTGGGCTGAGATGGGGAACCGCTGAATTTTGGAGTCGGCCGGTGACAAAATGTTCCAAACACACCCCATGCACAACTCCACCGGGGAAGGTGCCAGGAACGAATTCTGTTGGTAGTTTTTACACTACCTTGGTAGGAAGCTGAAAGGCACAAGAAAAGAAGTTGTACCTGCTTTGTGGGCTGAGATGGGGAACCGCTGAATTTTGGAGTCGGCTGGTGGCAAAATGTTCCAAACACACCCCATGCACAACTCCACCGGGGAAGGTGCCAGACAGGAGTTCTCCTGGTAGTTTTTACATTGCTCCGGTAGGCAGCTGAAAGGCACCACAAAAGTTGTTCTACCTGCTTTCTGGGCTGAGATGGGGAATCGCTGAATTTTGGACTCGGCCGTTGACAAAATGTTCCAAACACACCCCATGCACAACTCCACCGGGGAAGGTGCCAGACAGGAGTTCTCCTGGTAGTTTTTACATTGCTCCGGTAGGCATCTGAAAGACACCACAAAAGTTGTTCTACCTGCTTTCTGGGCTGAGATGGGGAACCGCTGAATTTTGGAGTCGGCCGGTGACAAAATGTTCCAAACACACCCCATGCACAACTCCACCGGGGAAGGTGCCAGGAACGAATTCTGTTGGTAGTTTTTACACTACCTTGGTAGGAAGCTGAAAGGCACAAGAAAAGAAGTTGTACCTGCTTTGTGGGCTGAGATGGGGAACCGCTGAATTTTGGAGTCGGCTGGTGGCAAAATGTTCCAAACACACCCCATGCACAACTCCACCGGGGAAGGTGCCAGACAGGAGTTCTCCTGGTAGTTTTTACACTACCTTGGTAGGCATCTGAAAGGCACCACAAAAGTTTTTCTACCTGCTTTCTGGGCTGAGATGGGGAACCGCTGAATTTTGGACTCGGCCGGTGACAAAATGTTCCAAACACACCCCATGCACAACTCCACCGGGGAAGGTGCCAGACAGGAGTTCTCTTAGTAGTTTTTACACTACCTTGGTAGGCATTTGAAAGGCACCACAAAAGTTGTTCTTCCTGCTTTCTGGGCTGAGATGGGGAACCGCTGAATTTTGGAGTCGGCTGGTGACAAAATGTTCCAAACACACCCCCTGCACAACTCCACCGGGGAAGGTGCCAGACAGGAGTTCTCCTGGTAGTTTTTACATTGCTCCGGTAGGCATCTGAAAGACACCACAAAAGTTGTTCTACCTGCTTTCTGGGCTGAGATGGGGAACCGCTGAATTTTGGAGTCGGCCGGTGACAAAATGTTCCAAACACACCCCATGCACAACTCCACCGGGGAAGGTGCCAGGAACGAATTCTGTTGGTAGTTTTTACACTACCTTGGTAGGAAGCTGAAAGGCACAAGAAAAGAAGTTGTACCTGCTTTGTGGGCTGAGATGGGGAACCGCTGAATTTTGGAGTCGGCTGGTGGCAAAATGTTCCAAACACACCCCATGCACAACTCCACCGGGGAAGGTGCCAGACAGGAGTTCTCCTGGTAGTTTTTACATTGCTCCGGTAGGCATCTGAAAGGCACCACAAAAGTTTTTCTACCTGCTTTCTGGGCTGAGATGGGGAACCGCTGAATTTTGGACTCGGCCGGTGACAAAATGTTCCAAACACACCCCATGCACAACTCCACCGGGGAAGGTGCCAGACAGGAGTTCTCTTGGTAGTTTTTACACTACCTTGGTAGGCAGCTGAAAGGCACCACAAAAGTTGTTCTACCTGCTTTCTGGGCTGAGATGGGGAACCGCTGAATTTTGGACTCGGCCGGTGACAAAATGTTCCAAACACACCCCATGCACAACTCCACCGGGGAAGGTGCCAGACAGGAGTTCTCCTGGTAGTTTTTACACTACCTTGGTAGGCATCTGAAAGACACCACAAAAGTTGTTCTACCTGCTTTCTGGGCTGAGATGGGGAACCGCTGAATTTTGGAGTCGGCTGGTGACAAAATGTTCCAAACACACCCCCTGCACAACTCCACCGGGGAAGGTGCCAGACAGGAGTTCTCCTGGTAGTTTTTACACTACCTTGGTAGGCATCTGAAAGGCACCACAAAAGTTGTTCTACCTGCTTTCTGGGCTGAGATGGGGAAACGCTGAATTTTGGAGTCGGCTGGTGACAAAATGTTCCAAACACACCCCATGCACAACTCCACCGGGGAAGGTGCCAGACAGGAGTTCTCCTGGTAGTTTTTACACTACCTTGGTAGGCAGCTGAAAGGCACCACAAAAGTTGTTCTACCTGCTTTCTGGGCTGAGATGGGGAAACGCTGAATTTTGGAGTCGGCCGGTGACAAAATGTTCCAAACACACCCCATGCACAACTCCTCCGGGGAAGGTGCCAGAAACGAGTTCTGTTGGTAGTTTTTACACTACCTTGGTAGGCATCTGAAAGACACCACAAAAGTTGTTCTACCTGCTTTCTGGGCTGAGATGGGGAATCGCTGAATTTTGGACTCGGCCGGTGACAAAATGTTCCAAACACACCCCATGCACAACTCCACCGGGGAAGGTGCCAGACAGGAGTTCTCCTGGTAGTTTTTACATTGCTCCGGTAGGCATCTGAAAGACACCACAAAAGTTGTTCTACCTGCTTTCTGGGCTGAGATGGGGAACCGCTGAATTTTGGAGTCGGCCGGTGACAAAATGTTCCAAACACACCCCATGCACAACTCCACCGGGGAAGGTGCCAGACAGGAGTTCTCCTGGTAGTTTTTACACTACCTTGGTAGGCATTTGAAAGGCACCACAAAAGTTGTTCTTCCTGCTTTCTGGGCTGAGATGGGGAACCGCTGAATTTTGGAGTCGGCCGGTGACAAAATGTTCCAAACACACCCCATGCACAACTCCACCGGGGAAGGTGCCAGACAGGAGTTCTCTTGGTAGTTTTTACACTACCTTGGTAGGCAGCTGAAAGGCACCACAAAAGTTGTTCTACCTGCTTTCTGGGCTGAGATGGGGAAACGCTGAATTTTGGAGTCGGCCGGTGACAAAATGTTCCAAACACACCCCATGCACAACTCCACCGGGGAAGGTGCCAGACAGGAGTTCTCCTGGTAGTTTTTACACTACCTTGGTAGGCAGCTGAAAGGCACCACAAAAGTTGTTCTACCTGCTTTCTGGGCTGAGATGGGGAAACGCTGAATTTTGGAGTCGGCTGGTGACAAAATGTTCCAAACACACCCCATGCACAACTCCACCGGGGAAGGTGCCAGACAGGAGTTCTCCTGGTAGTTTTTACACTACCTTGGTAGGATCTGAAAGACACCACAAAAGGTGTTCTACCTGCTTTCTGGGCTGAGATGGGGAATCGCTGAATTTTGGAGTCGGCCGGTGACAAAATGTTGCAAACACACCCCATGCACAACTCCACCGGGGAAGGTGCCAGACAGGAGTTCTCTTGGTAGTTTTTACACTACCTTGGTAGGCATTTGAAAGGCACCACAAAAGTTGTTCTACCTGCTTTCTGGGCTGAGATGGGGAACCGCTGAATTTTGGAGTCGGCTGGTGACAAAATGTTCCAAACACACCCCATGCACAACTCCACCGGGGAAGGTGCCAGACAGGAGTTCTCCTGGTAGTTTTTACATTGCTCCGGTAGGCATCTGAAAGACACCACAAAAGTTGTTCTACCTGCTTTCTGGGCTGAGATGGGGAACCGCTGAATTTTGGAGTCGGCCGGTGACAAAATGTTCCAAACACACCCCATGCACAACTCCACCGGGGAAGGTGCCAGACAGGAGTTCTCCTGGTAGTTTTTACACTACCTTGGTAGGCATTTGAAAGGCACCACAAAAGTTGTTCTTCCTGCTTTCTGGGCTGAGATGGGGAACCGCTGAATTTTGGACTCGGCCGGTGACAAAATGTTCCAAACACACCCCATGCACAACTCCACCGGGGAAGGTGCCAGACAGGAGTTCTCTTGGTAGTTTTTACACTACCTTGGTAGGCATTTGAAAGGCACCACAAAAGTTGTTCTACCTGCTTTCTGGGCTGAGATGGGGAAACGCTGAATTTTGGAGTCGGCTGGTGACAAAATGTTCCAAACACACCCCATGCACAACTCCACCGGGGAAGGTGCCAGACAGGAGTTCTCCTGGTAGTTTTTACACTACCTTGGTAGGCATCTGAAAGACACCACAAAAGGTGTTCTACCTGCTTTCTGGGCTGAGATGGGGAATCACTGAATTTTGGAGTCGGCCGGTGACAAAATGTTGCAAACACACCCCATGCACAACTCCACCGGGGAAGGTGCCAGACAGGAGTTCTCTTGGTAGTTTTTACACTACCTTGGTAGGCATTTGAAAGGCACCACAAAAGTTGTTCTACCTGCTTTCTGGGCTGAGATGGGGAACCGCTGAATTTTGGAGTCGGCCGGTGACAAAATGTTCCAAACACACCCCATGCACAACTCCACCGGGGAAGGTGCCAGGAACGAATTCTGTTGGTAGTTTTTACACTACCTTGGTAGGAAGCTGAAAGGCACAAGAAAAGAAGTTGTACCTGCTTTCTGGGCTGAGATGGGGAACCGCTGAATTTTGGAGTCGGCTGGTGGCAAAATGTTCCAAACACACCCCATGCACAACTCCACCGGGGAAGGTGCCAGACAGGAGTTCTCCTGGTAGTTTTTACATTGCTCCGGTAGGCAGCTGAAAGGCACCACAAAAGTTGTTCTACCTGCTTTCTGGGCTGAGATGGGGAATCGCTGAATTTTGGACTCGGCCGTTGACAAAATGTTCCAAACACACCCCATGCACAACTCCACCGGGGAAGGTGCCAGACAGGAGTTCTCCTGGTAGTTTTTACATTGCTCCGGTAGGCAGCTGAAAGGCACCACAAAAGTTGTTCTACCTGCTTTCTGGGCTGAGATGGGGAATCGCTGAATTTTGAACTGAGCGGGTGACAAAATGTTCCAAACACACCCCATGCACAACTCCACCGGGGAAGGTGCCAGACAGGAGTTCTCCTGGTAGTTTTTACACTACCTTGGTAGGCATCTGAAAGACACCACAAAAGTTGTTCTACCTGCTTTCTGGGCTGAGATGGGGAAACGCTGAATTTTGGAGTCGGCTGGTGACAAAATGTTCCAAACACACCCCATGCACAACTCCACCGGGGAAGGTGCCAGACAGGAGTTCTCCTGGTAGTTTTTACACTACCTTGGTAGGCATCTGAAAGACACCACAAAAGTTGTTCTACCTGCTTTCGGGGCTGAGATGGGGAATCGCTGAATTTTGGAGTCGGCCGGTGACAAAATGTTCCACAGACACCCCATGCACAACTCCACCGGGGAAGGTGCCAGGAACGAATTCTGTTGGTAGTTTTTACACTACCTTGGTAGGCAGTTGAAAGACACCACAAAAGTTGTTCTACCTGCTTTGTGGGCTGAGATGGGGAAACGCTGAATTTTGGAGTCGGCCGGTGACAAAATGTTCCAAACACACCCCATGCACAACTCCACCGGGGAAGGTGCCAGACAGGAGTTCTCTTGGTAGTTTTTACACTACCCCGGTAGGCAGCTGAAAGGCACCACAAAACTTGTTCTACCTGCTTTCTGGGCTGAGATGGGGAATCGCTGAATTTTGGACTCGGCTGGTGACAAAATGTTCCAAACACACCCCATGCACAACTCCACCGGGGAAGGTGCCAGACAGGAGTTCTCTTAGTAGTTTTTACATTGCTCCGGTAGGCAGCTGAAAGGCACCACAAAACTTGTTCTACCTGCTTTCTGGGCTGAGATGGGGAACCGCTGAATTTTGGACTCGGCTGGTGACAAAATGTTCCAAACACACCCCATGCACAACTCCACCGGGGAAGGTGCCAGACAGGAGTTCTCCTGGCAGTTTTTACATTGCTCCGGTAGGCATCTGAAAGACACCACAAAAGTTGTTCTACCTGCTTTCTGGGCTGAGATGGGGAATCGCTGAATTTTGGACTCGGCCGGTGACAAAATGTTCCACAGACACCCCATGCACAACTCCACCACGGAAGGTGCCAGGAACGAATTCTGTTGGTAGTTTTTACACTACCTTGGTAGGCAGCTGAAAGGCACAAGAAAAGTTGTTGTACCTGCTTTGTGGGCTGAGATGGGGAACCGCTGAATTTTGGAGTCGGCCGGTGACAAAATGTTCCAAACACAGCCCATGCACAACTCCACCGGGGAAGGTGCCAGACAGGAGTTCTCCTGGTAGTTTTTACACTACCTTGGTAGGCATCTGAAAGACACAAGAAAAGTTGTTCTACCTGCTTTGTGGGCTGAGATGGGGAACCCCTGAATTTTGGAGTCGGCCGGTAACAAAATGTTCCAAAGACACCCCCTGCACAACTCCACCGGGGAAGGTGCCAGGAACGAATTCTGTTGGTAGTTTTTACACTACCTTGGTAGGCAGCTGAAAGGCACCACAAAAGTTGTTCTACCTGCTTTCTGGGCTGAGATGGGGAACCGCTGAATTTTGGAGTCGGCTGGTGACAAAATGTTCCAAACACACCCCATGCACAACTCCACCGGGGAAGGTGCCAGACAGGAGTTCTCCTGGTAGTTTTTACACTACCTTGGTAGGCATTTGAAAGGCACCACAAAAGTTGTTCTACCTGCTTTCTGGGCTGAGATGGGGAATCGCTGAATTTTGGACTCGGCTGGTGACAAAATGTTCCAAACACACCCCATGCACAACTCCACCGGGGAAGGTGCCAGACAGGAGTTCTCTTAGTAGTTTTTACATTGCTCCGGTAGGCATCTGAAAGACACCACAAAAGTTGTTCTACCTGCTTTCTGGGCTGAGATGGGGAAACGCTGAATTTTGGAGTCGGCTGGTGACAAAATGTTCCAAACACACCCCATGCACAACTCCACCGGGGAAGGTGCCAGACAGGAGTTCTCTTAGTAGTTTTTACACTACCTTGGTAGGCATCTGAAAGACACCACAAAAGTTGTTCTACCTGCTTTCTGGGCTGAGATGGGGAATCGCTGAATTTTGGAGTCGGCTGGTGACAAAATGTTCCAAACACACCCCATGCACAACTCCACCGGGGAAGGTGCCAGACAGGAGTTCTCTTGGTAGTTTTTACACTACCTTGGTAGGCATTTGAAAGGCACCACAAAAGTTGTTCTACCTGCTTTCTGGGCTGAGATGGGGAACCGCTGAATTTTGGAGTCGGCCGGTGACAAAATGTTCCACAGACACCCCATGCACAACTCCACCAGGGAAGGTGCCAGGAACGAATTCTGTTGGTAGTTTTTACACTACCCCGGTAGGCAGCTGAAAGGCACCACAAAACTTGTTCTACCTGCTTTCTGGGCTGAGATGGGGAACCGCTGAATTTTGGACTCGGCTGGTGACAAAATGTTCCAAACACACCCCATGCACAACTCCACCGGGGAAGGTGCCAGACAGGAGTTCTCCTGGCAGTTTTTACATTGCTCCGGTAGGCATCTGAAAGACACCACAAAAGTTGTTCTACCTGCTTTCTGGGCTGAGATGGGGAATCGCTGAATTTTGGACTCGGCCGGTGACAAAATGTTCCACAGACACCCCATGCACAACTCCACCACGGAAGGTGCCAGGAACGAATTCTGTTGGTAGTTTTTACACTACCTTGGTAGGCAGCTGAAAGGCACAAGAAAAGTTGTTGTACCTGCTTTGTGGGCTGAGATGGGGAACCGCTGAATTTTGGAGTCGGCCGGTGACAAAATGTTCCAAACACAGCCCATGCACAACTCCACCGGGGAAGGTGCCAGACAGGAGTTCTCCTGGTAGTTTTTACACTACCTTGGTAGGCATCTGAAAGACACAAGAAAAGTTGTTCTACCTGCTTTGTGGGCTGAGATGGGGAACCCCTGAATTTTGGAGTCGGCCGGTAACAAAATGTTCCAAAGACACCCCCTGCACAACTCCACCGGGGAAGGTGCCAGGAACGAATTCTGTTGGTAGTTTTTACACTACCTTGGTAGGCAGCTGAAAGGCACCACAAAAGTTGTTCTACCTGCTTTCTGGGCTGAGATGGGGAACCGCTGAATTTTGGAGTCGGCTGGTGACAAAATGTTCCAAACACACCCCATGCACAACTCCACCGGGGAAGGTGCCAGACAGGAGTTCTCCTGGTAGTTTTTACACTACCTTGGTAGGCATTTGAAAGGCACCACAAAAGTTGTTCTACCTGCTTTCTGGGCTGAGATGGGGAATCGCTGAATTTTGGACTCGGCTGGTGACAAAATGTTCCAAACACACCCCATGCACAACTCCACCGGGGAAGGTGCCAGACAGGAGTTCTCTTAGTAGTTTTTACATTGCTCCGGTAGGCATCTGAAAGACACCACAAAAGTTGTTCTACCTGCTTTCTGGGCTGAGATGGGGAATCGCTGAATTTTGGAGTCGGCCGGTGACAAAATGTTCCAAACACACCCCATGCACAACTCCACCGGGGAAGGTGCCAGACAGGAGTTCTCCTGGTAGTTTTTACACTACCTTGGTAGGCATTTGAAAGGCACCACAAAAGTTGTTCTTCCTGCTTTCTGGGCTGAGATGGGGAACCGCTGAATTTTGGAGTCGGCCGGTGACAAAATGTTCCAAACACACCCCATGCACAACTCCACCGGGGAAGGTGCCAGACAGGAGTTCTCTTGGTAGTTTTTACACTACCTTGGTAGGCAGCTGAAAGGCACCACAAAAGTTGTTCTACCTGCTTTCTGGGCTGAGATGGGGAATCGCTGAATTTTGGACTCGGCCGGTGACAAAATGTTCCAAACACACCCCCTGCACAACTCCACCGGGGAAGGTGCCAGACAGGAGTTCTCCTGGTAGTTTTTACACTACCTTGGTAGGCAGCTGAAAGGCACCACAAAAGTTGTTCTACCTGCTTTCTGGGCTGAGATGGGGAACAGCTGAATTTTGGAGTCGGCTGGTGACAAAATGTTCCAAACACACCCCATGCACAACTCCACCGGGGAAGGTGCCAGACAGGAGTTCTCCTGGTAGTTTTTACACTACCTTGGTAGGCATCTGAAAGACACCACAAAAGTTGTTCTACCTGCTTTCGGGGCTGAGATGGGGAATCGCTGAATTTTGGAGTCGGCCGGTGACAAAATGTTGCAAACACACCCCATGCACAACTCCACCGGGGAAGGTGCCAGACAGGAGTTCTCTTGGTAGTTTTTACACTACCTTGGTAGGCATTTGAAAGGCACCACAAAAGTTGTTCTACCTGCTTTCTGGGCTGAGATGGGGAAACGCTGAATTTTGGACTCGGCTGGTGACAAAATGTTCCAAACACACCCCATGCACAACTCCACCGGGGAAGGTGCCAGACAGGAGTTCTCTTAGTAGTTTTTACACTACCTTGGTAGGCAGCTGAAAGGCACCACAAAAGTTGTTCTACCTGCTTTCTGGGCTGAGATGGGGAATCGCTGAATTTTGGAGTCGGCCGTTGACAAAATGTTCCAAACACACCCCATGCACAACTCCACCGGGGAAGGTGCCAGACAGGAGTTCTCTTGGTAGTTTTTACACTACCTTGGTAGGCATCTGAAAGACACCACAAAAGTTGTTCTACCTGCTTTCTGGGCTGAGATGGGGAACAGCTGAATTTTGGAGTCGGCTGGTGACAAAATGTTCCAAACACACCCCATGCACAACTCCACCGGGGAAGGTGCCAGACAGGAGTTCTCCTGGTAGTTTTTACACTACCTTGGTAGGCATCTGAAAGGCACCACAAAAGTTGTTCTACCTGCTTTCTGGGCTGAGATGGGGAAACGCTGAATTTTGGAGTCGGCTGGTGACAAAATGTTCCAAACACACCCCCTGCACAACTCCACCGGGGAAGGTGCCAGACAGGAGTTCTCCTGGTAGTTTTTACATTGCTCCGGTAGGCATCTGAAAGGCACCACAAAAGTTGTTCTACCTGCTTTCTGGGCTGAGATGGGGAATCGCTGAATTTTGGAGTCGGCCGTTGACAAAATGTTCCAAACACACCCCATGCACAACTCCACCGGGGAAGGTGCCAGACAGGAGTTCTCTTAGTAGTTTTTACACTACCTTGGTAGGCATCTGAAAGGCACCACAAAAGTTGTTCTACCTGCTTTCTGGGCTGAGATGGGGAAACGCTGAATTTTGGAGTCGGCTGGTGACAAAATGTTCCAAACACACCCCCTGCACAACTCCACCGGGGAAGGTGCCAGACAGGAGTTCTCTTGGTAGTTTTTACACTACCTTGGTAGGCAGCTGAAAGGCACCACAAAAGTTGTTCTACCTGCTTTCTGGGCTGAGATGGGGAATCGCTGAATTTTGGAGTCGGCCGTTGACAAAATGTTCCAAACACACCCCATGCACAACTCCACCGGGGAAGGTGCCAGACAGGAGTTCTCCTGGTAGTTTTTACATTGCTCCGGTAGGCATCTGAAAGACACCACAAAAGTTGTTCTACCTGCTTTCTGGGCTGAGATGGGGAATCGCTGAATTTTGGAGTCGGCCGGTGACAAAATGTTCCAAACACACCCCATGCACAACTCCACCGGGGAAGGTGCCAGGAACGAATTCTGTTGGTAGTTTTTACACTACCTTGGTAGGAAGCTGAAAGGCACAAGAAAAGAAGTTGTACCTGCTTTGTGGGCTGAGATGGGGAACCGCTGAATTTTGGAGTCGGCTGGTGGCAAAATGTTCCAAACACACCCCATGCACAACTCCACCGGGGAAGGTGCCAGACAGGAGTTCTCCTGGTAGTTTTTACATTGCTCCGGTAGGCAGCTGAAAGGCACCACAAAAGTTTTTCTACCTGCTTTCTGGGCTGAGATGGGGAACCGCTGAATTTTGGAGTCGGCTGGTGACAAAATGTTCCAAACACACCCCATGCACAACTCCACCGGGGAAGGTGCCAGGAACGAATTCTGTTGGTAGTTTTTACACTACCTTGGTAGGCAGCTGAAAGGCACCACAAAAGTTGTTCTACCTGCTTTCTGGGCTGAGATGGGGAATCGCTGAATTTTGGACTCGGCCGTTGACAAAATGTTCCAAACACACCCCATGCACAACTCCACCGGGGAAGGTGCCAGAAACGAGTTCTGTTGGTAGTTTTTACATTGCTCCGGTAGGCATCTGAAAGACACCACAAAAGTTGTTCTACCTGCTTTCTGGGCTGAGATGGGGAATCGCTGAATTTTGAACTCGGCCGGTGACAAAATGTTCCAAACACACCCCATGCACAACTCCACCGGGGAAGGTGCCAGACAGGAGTTCTCCTGGTAGTTTTTACACTACCTTGGTAGGCATTTGAAAGGCACCACAAAAGTTGTTCTTCCTGCTTTCGGGGCTGAGATGGGGAACCGCTGAATTTTGGAGTCGGCCGGTGACAAAATGTTCCAAACACACCCCATGCACAACTCCACCGGGGAAGGTGCCAGACAGGAGTTCTCTTGGTAGTTTTTACACTACCTTGGTAGGCAGCTGAAAGGCACCACAAAAGTTGTTCTACCTGATTTCTGGGCTGAGATGGGGAAACGCTGAATTTTGGAGTCGGCCGTTGACAAAATGTTCCAAACACACCCCATGCACAACTCCACCGGGGAAGGTGCCAGACAGGAGTTCTCCTGGTAGTTTTTACACTACCTTGGTAGGCAGCTGAAAGGCACCACAAAAGTTGTTCTACCTGCTTTCTGGGCTGAGATGGGGAAACGCTGAATTTTGGAGTCGGCTGGTGACAAAATGTTCCAAACACACCCCATGCACAACTCCACCGGGGAAGGTGCCAGACAGGAGTTCTCCTGGTAGTTTTTACACTACCTTGGTAGGCATCTGAAAGACACCACAAAAGTTGTTCTACCTGCTTTCGGGGCTGAGATGGGGAATCGCTGAATTTTGGAGTCGGCCGGTGACAAAATGTTGCAAACACACCCCATGCACAACTCCACCGGGGAAGGTGCCAGACAGGAGTTCTCTTGGTAGTTTTTACACTACCTTGGTAGGCATTTGAAAGGCACCACAAAAGTTGTTCTACCTGCTTTGTGGGCTGAGATGGGGAAACGCTGAATTTTGGACTCGGCTGGTGACAAAATGTTCCAAACACACCCCATGCACAACTCCACCGGGGAAGGTGCCAGACAGGAGTTCTCTTAGTAGTTTTTACACTACCTTGGTAGGCAGCTGAAAGGCACCACAAAAGTTGTTCTACCTGCTTTCTGGGCTGAGATGGGGAATCGCTGAATTTTGGAGTCGGCCGTTGACAAAATGTTCCAAACACACCCCATGCACAACTCCACCGGGGAAGGTGCCAGACAGGAGTTCTCTTGGTAGTTTTTACACTACCTTGGTAGGCATCTGAAAGACACCACAAAAGTTGTTCTACCTGCTTTCTGGGCTGAGATGGGGAACAGCTGAATTTTGGAGTCGGCTGGTGACAAAATGTTCCAAACACACCCCATGCACAACTCCACCGGGGAAGGTGCCAGACAGGAGTTCTCCTGGTAGTTTTTACACTACCTTGGTAGGCATCTGAAAGGCACCACAAAAGTTGTTCTACCTGCTTTCTGGGCTGAGATGGGGAAACGCTGAATTTTGGAGTCGGCTGGTGACAAAATGTTCCAAACACACCCCCTGCACAACTCCACCGGGGAAGGTGCCAGACAGGAGTTCTCCTGGTAGTTTTTACATTGCTCCGGTAGGCATCTGAAAGGCACCACAAAAGTTGTTCTACCTGCTTTCTGGGCTGAGATGGGGAATCGCTGAATTTTGGAGTCGGCCGTTGACAAAATGTTCCAAACACACCCCATGCACAACTCCACCGGGGAAGGTGCCAGACAGGAGTTCTCTTAGTAGTTTTTACACTACCTTGGTAGGCATCTGAAAGGCACCACAAAAGTTGTTCTACCTGCTTTCTGGGCTGAGATGGGGAAACGCTGAATTTTGGAGTCGGCTGGTGACAAAATGTTCCAAACACACCCCCTGCACAACTCCACCGGGGAAGGTGCCAGACAGGAGTTCTCTTGGTAGTTTTTACACTACCTTGGTAGGCAGCTGAAAGGCACCACAAAAGTTGTTCTACCTGCTTTCTGGGCTGAGATGGGGAATCGCTGAATTTTGGACTCGGCCGGTGACAAAATGTTCCAAACACACCCCCTGCACAACTCCACCGGGGAAGGTGCCAGACAGGAGTTCTCCTGGTAGTTTTTACATTGCTCCGGTAGGCATCTGAAAGACACCACAAAAGTTGTTCTACCTGCTTTCTGGGCTGAGATGGGGAATCGCTGAATTTTGGAGTCGGCCGGTGACAAAATGTTCCAAACACACCCCATGCACAACTCCACCGGGGAAGGTGCCAGGAACGAATTCTGTTGGTAGTTTTTACACTACCTTGGTAGGAAGCTGAAAGGCACAAGAAAAGAAGTTGTACCTGCTTTGTGGGCTGAGATGGGGAACCGCTGAATTTTGGAGTCGGCTGGTGGCAAAATGTTCCAAACACACCCCATGCACAACTCCACCGGGGAAGGTGCCAGACAGGAGTTCTCCTGGTAGTTTTTACATTGCTCCGGTAGGCAGCTGAAAGGCACCACAAAAGTTTTTCTACCTGCTTTCTGGGCTGAGATGGGGAACCGCTGAATTTTGGAGTCGGCTGGTGACAAAATGTTCCAAACACACCCCATGCACAACTCCACCGGGGAAGGTGCCAGGAACGAATTCTGTTGGTAGTTTTTACACTACCTTGGTAGGCAGCTGAAAGGCACCACAAAAGTTGTTCTACCTGCTTTCTGGGCTGAGATGGGGAATCGCTGAATTTTGGACTCGGCCGTTGACAAAATGTTCCAAACACACCCCATGCACAACTCCACCGGGGAAGGTGCCAGAAACGAGTTCTGTTGGTAGTTTTTACATTGCTCCGGTAGGCATCTGAAAGACACCACAAAAGTTGTTCTACCTGCTTTCTGGGCTGAGATGGGGAATCGCTGAATTTTGAACTCGGCCGGTGACAAAATGTTCCAAACACACCCCATGCACAACTCCACCGGGGAAGGTGCCAGACAGGAGTTCTCCTGGTAGTTTTTACACTACCTTGGTAGGCATTTGAAAGGCACCACAAAAGTTGTTCTTCCTGCTTTCGGGGCTGAGATGGGGAACCGCTGAATTTTGGAGTCGGCCGGTGACAAAATGTTCCAAACACACCCCATGCACAACTCCACCGGGGAAGGTGCCAGACAGGAGTTCTCTTGGTAGTTTTTACACTACCTTGGTAGGCAGCTGAAAGGCACCACAAAAGTTGTTCTACCTGATTTCTGGGCTGAGATGGGGAAACGCTGAATTTTGGAGTCGGCCGGTGACAAAATGTTCCAAACACACCCCATGCACAACTCCACCGGGGAAGGTGCCAGACAGGAGTTCTCCTGGTAGTTTTTACACTACCTTGGTAGGCAGCTGAAAGGCACCACAAAAGTTGTTCTACCTGCTTTCTGGGCTGAGATGGGGAAACGCTGAATTTTGGAGTCGGCTGGTGACAAAATGTTCCAAACACACCCCATGCACAACTCCACCGGGGAAGGTGCCAGACAGGAGTTCTCCTGGTAGTTTTTACACTACCTTGGTAGGCATCTGAAAGACACCACAAAAGTTGTTCTACCTGCTTTCGGGGCTGAGATGGGGAATCGCTGAATTTTGGAGTCGGCCGGTGACAAAATGTTGCAAACACACCCCATGCACAACTCCACCGGGGAAGGTGCCAGACAGGAGTTCTCTTGGTAGTTTTTACACTACCTTGGTAGGCATTTGAAAGGCACCACAAAAGTTGTTCTACCTGCTTTCTGGGCTGAGATGGGGAAACGCTGAATTTTGGACTCGGCTGGTGACAAAATGTTCCAAACACACCCCATGCACAACTCCACCGGGGAAGGTGCCAGACAGGAGTTCTCTTAGTAGTTTTTACACTACCTTGGTAGGCAGCTGAAAGGTACCACAAAAGTTGTTCTACCTGCTTTCTGGGCTGAGATGGGGAATCGCTGAATTTTGGAGTCGGCCGGTGACAAAATGTTCCAAACACACCCCATGCACAACTCCACCGGGGAAGGTGCCAGACAGGAGTTCTCCTGGTAGTTTTTACACTACCTTGGTAGGCATCTGAAAGACACCACAAAAGTTGTTCTACCTGCTTTCTGGGCTGAGATGGGGAATCGCTGAATTTTGGACTCGGCCGGTGACAAAATGTTCCAAACACACCCCATGCACAACTCCACCGGGGAAGGTGCCAGACAGGAGTTCTCCTGGTAGTTTTTACATTGCTCCGGTAGGCATCTGAAAGACACCACAAAAGTTGTTCTACCTGCTTTCTGGGCTGAGATGGGGAATCGCTGAATTTTGGAGTCGGCCGGTGACAAAATGTTCCACAGACACCCCATGCACAACTCCACCGGGGAAGGTGCCAGAAACGAATTCTGTTGGTAGTTTTTACACTACCTTGGTAGGAAGCTGAAAGGCACAAGAAAAGAAGTTGTACCTGCTTTGTGGGCTGAGATGGGGAACCGCTGAATTTTGGAGTCGGCTGGTGGCAAAATGTTCCAAACACACCCCATGCACAACTCCACCGGGGAAGGTGCCAGACAGGAGTTCTCCTGGTAGTTTTTACATTGCTCCGGTAGGCAGCTGAAAGGCACCACAAAAGTTTTTCTACCTGCTTTCTGGGCTGAGATGGGGAACCGCTGAATTTTGGACTCGGCCGGTGACAAAATGTTCCAAACACACCCCATGCACAACTCCACCGGGGAAGGTGCCAGACAGGAGTTCTCTTGGTAGTTTTTACACTACCTTGGTAGGCAGCTGAAAGGCACCACAAAAGTTGTTCTACCTGCTTTCTGGGCTGAGATGGGGAACCGCTGAATTTTGGAGTCGGCTGGTGACAAAATGTTCCAAACACACCCCATGCACAACTCCACCGGGGAAGGTGCCAGACAGGAGTTCTCCTGGTAGTTTTTACACTACCTTGGTAGGCATCTGAAAGACACCACAAAAGTTGTTCTACCTGCTTTCTGGGCTGAGATGGGGAAACGCTGAATTTTGGAGTCGGCTGGTGACAAAATGTTCCAAACACACCCCATGCACAACTCCACCGGGGAAGGTGCCAGACAGGAGTTCTCCTGGTAGTTTTTACACTACCTTGGTAGGCATCTGAAAGGCACCACAATAGTTGTTCTACCTGCTTTCTGGGCTGAGATGGGGAAACGCTGAATTTTGGAGTCGGCTGGTGACAAAATGTTCCAAACACACCCCATGCACAACTCCACCGGGGAAGGTGCCAGGAACGAATTCTGTTGGTAGTTTTTACACTACCTTGGTAGGCAGCTGAAAGGCACCACAAAAGTTGTTCTACCTGCTTTCTGGGCTGAGATGGGGAAACGCTGAATTTTGGAGTCGGCCGGTGACAAAATGTTCCAAACACACCCCATGCACAACTCCTCCGGGGAAGGTGCCAGAAACGAGTTCTGTTGGTAGTTTTTACACTACCTTGGTAGGCATCTGAAAGACACCACAAAAGTTGTTCTACCTGCTTTCTGGGCTGAGATGGGGAATCGCTGAATTTTGGACTCGGCCGTTGACAAAATGTTCCAAACACACCCCATGCACAACTCCACCGGGGAAGGTGCCAGACAGGAGTTCTCCTGGTAGTTTTTACATTGCTCCGGTAGGCATCTGAAAGACACCACAAAAGTTGTTCTACCTGCTTTCTGGGCTGAGATGGGGAATCGCTGAATTTTGAACTCGGCCGGTGACAAAATGTTCCAAACACACCCCATGCACAACTCCACCGGGGAAGGTGCCAGACAGGAGTTCTCCTGGTAGTTTTTACACTACCTTGGTAGGCATTTGAAAGGCACCACAAAAGTTGTTCTTCCTGCTTTCTGGGCTGAGATGGGGAACCGCTGAATTTTGGAGTCGGCCGGTGACAAAATGTTCCAAACACACCCCATGCACAACTCCACCGGGGAAGGTGCCAGACAGGAGTTCTCTTGGTAGTTTTTACACTACCTTGGTAGGCAGCTGAAAGGCACCACAAAAGTTGTTCTACCTGATTTCTGGGCTGAGATGGGGAAACGCTGAATTTTGGAGTCGGCCGGTGACAAAATGTTCCAAACACACCCCATGCACAACTCCACCGGGGAAGGTGCCAGACAGGAGTTCTCCTGGTAGTTTTTACACTACCTTGGTAGGCAGCTGAAAGGCACCACAAAAGTTGTTCTACCTGCTTTCTGGGCTGAGATGGGGAAACGCTGAATTTTGGAGTCGGCTGGTGACAAAATGTTCCAAACACACCCCATGCACAACTCCACCGGGGAAGGTGCCAGACAGGAGTTCTCCTGGTAGTTTTTACACTACCTTGGTAGGCATCTGAAAGACACCACAAAAGTTGTTCTACCTGCTTTCGGGGCTGAGATGGGGAATCGCTGAATTTTGGAGTCGGCCGGTGACAAAATGTTGCAAACACACCCCATGCACAACTCCACCGGGGAAGGTGCCAGACAGGAGTTCTCTTGGTAGTTTTTACACTACCTTGGTAGGCATTTGAAAGGCACCACAAAAGTTGTTCTACCTGCTTTCTGGGCTGAGATGGGGAAACGCTGAATTTTGGACTCGGCTGGTGACAAAATGTTCCAAACACACCCCATGCACAACTCCACCGGGGAAGGTGCCAGACAGGAGTTCTCTTAGTAGTTTTTACACTACCTTGGTAGGCAGCTGAAAGGTACCACAAAAGTTGTTCTACCTGCTTTCTGGGCTGAGATGGGGAATCGCTGAATTTTGGAGTCGGCCGGTGACAAAATGTTCCAAACACACCCCATGCACAACTCCTCCAGGGAAGGTGCCAGAAACGAGTTCTGTTGGTAGTTTTTACACTACCTTGGTAGGCATCTGAAAGACACCACAAAAGTTGTTCTACCTGCTTTCTGGGCTGAGATGGGGAATCGCTGAATTTTGGACTCGGCCGGTGACAAAATGTTCCAAACACACCCCATGCACAACTCCACCGGGGAAGGTGCCAGACAGGAGTTCTCCTGGTAGTTTTTACATTGCTCCGGTAGGCAGCTGAAAGGCACCACAAAAGTTGTTCTACCTGCTTTCTGGGCTGAGATGGGGAATCGCTGAATTTTGAACTCGGCCGGTGACAAAATGTTCCACAGACACCCCATGCACAACTCCACCGGGGAAGGTGCCAGGAACGAATTCTGTTGGTAGTTTTTACACTACCTTGGTAGGCAGCTGAAAGGCACAAGAAAAGTTGTTGTACCTGCTTTGTGGGCTGAGATGGGGAACCGCTGAATTTTGGAGTCGGCCGGTGACAAAATGTTCCAAACACACCCCATGCACAACTCCACCGGGGAAGGTGCCAGACAGGAGTTCTCCTGGTAGTTTTTACACTACCTTGGTAGGCATTTGAAAGGCACCACAAAAGTTGTTCTTCCTGCTTTCTGGGCTGAGATGGGGAATCGCTGAATTTTGGAGTCGGCTGGTGACAAAATGTTCCAAACACACCCCATGCACAACTCCACCGGGGAAGGTGCCAGACAGGAGTTCTCCTGGTAGTTTTTACATTGCTCCGGTAGGCATCTGAAAGACACCACAAAAGTTGTTCTACCTGCTTTCTGGGCTGAGATGGGGAACCGCTGAATTTTGGAGTCGGCCGGTGACAAAATGTTCCAAACACACCCCATGCACAACTCCACCGGGGAAGGTGCCAGGAACGAATTCTGTTGGTAGTTTTTACACTACCTTGGTAGGAAGCTGAAAGGCACAAGAAAAGAAGTTGTACCTGCTTTGTGGGCTGAGATGGGGAACCGCTGAATTTTGGAGTCGGCTGGTGGCAAAATGTTCCAAACACACCCCATGCACAACTCCACCGGGGAAGGTGCCAGACAGGAGTTCTCCTGGTAGTTTTTACATTGCTCCGGTAGGCAGCTGAAAGGCACCACAAAAGTTGTTCTACCTGCTTTCTGGGCTGAGATGGGGAACCGCTGAATTTTGGACTCGGCCGGTGACAAAATGTTCCAAACACACCCCATGCACAACTCCACCGGGGAAGGTGCCAGACAGGAGTTCTCCTGGTAGTTTTTACATTGCTCCGGTAGGCATCTGAAAGGCACCACAAAAGTTGTTCTACCTGCTTTCTGGGCTGAGATGGGGAACAGCTGAATTTTGGAGTCGGCTGGTGACAAAATGTTCCAAACACACCCCATGCACAACTCCACCGGGGAAGGTGCCAGACAGGAGTTCTCCTGGTAGTTTTTACACTACCTTGGTAGGCATCTGAAAGACACGACAAAAGTTGTTCTACCTGCTTTCTGGGCTGAGATGGGGAATCGCTGAATTTTGGAGTCGGCCGGTGACAAAATGTTGCAAACACACCCCATGCACAACTCCACCGGGGAAGGTGCCAGACAGGAGTTCTCTTGGTAGTTTTTACACTACCTTGGTAGGCATTTGAAAGGCACCACAAAAGTTGTTCTACCTGCTTTCTGGGCTGAGATGGGGAAACGCTGAATTTTGGACTCGGCTGGTGACAAAATGTTCCAAACACACCCCATGCACAACTCCACCGGGGAAGGTGCCAGAAACGAGTTCTCTTAGTAGTTTTTACACTACCTTGGTAGGCATTTGAAAGGCACCACAAAAGTTGTTCTACCTGCTTTCTGGGCTGAGATGGGGAATCGCTGAATTTTGGAGTCGGCCGTTGACAAAATGTTCCAAACACACCCCCTGCACAACTCCACCGGGGAAGGTGCCAGACAGGAGTTCTCTTAGTAGTTTTTACACTACCTTGGTAGGCATCTGAAAGACACCACAAAAGTTGTTCTACCTGCTTTCTGGGCTGAGATGGGGAACAGCTGAATTTTGGAGTCGGCTGGTGACAAAATGTTCCAAACACACCCCATGCACAACTCCACCGGGGAAGGTGCCAGACAGGAGTTCTCCTGGTAGTTTTTACACTACCTTGGTAGGCATCTGAAAGGCACCACAAAAGTTGTTCTACCTGCTTTCTGGGCTGAGATGGGGAATCGCTGAATTTTGAACTCGGCCGGTGACAAAATGTTCCAAACACACCCCATGCACAACTCCACCGGGGAAGGTGCCAGACAGGAGTTCTCTTGGTAGTTTTTACATTGCTCCGGTAGGCACCTGAAAGGCACCACAAAAGTTGTTCTTCCTGCTTTCTGGGCTGAGATGGGGAACCGCTGAATTTTGGAGTCGGCCGGTGACAAAATGTTCCAAACACACCCCATGCACAACTCCACCGGGGAAGGTGCCAGACAGGAGTTCTCTTGGTAGTTTTTACACTACCTTGGTAGGCAGCTGAAAGGCACCACAAAAGTTGTTCTACCTGCTTTCTGGGCTGAGATGGGGAACAGCTGAATTTTGGAGTCGGCTGGTGACAAAATGTTCCAAACACACCCCATGCACAACTCCACCGGGGAAGGTGCCAGACAGGAGTTCTCCTGGTAGTTTTTACACTACCTTGGTAGGCATCTGAAAGACACCACAAAAGTTGTTCTACCTGCTTTCTGGGCTGAGATGGGGAATCGCTGAATTTTGGAGTCGGCCGGTGACAAAATGTTGCAAACACACCCCATGCACAACTCCACCGGGGAAGGTGCCAGACAGGAGTTCTCTTGGTAGTTTTTACACTACCTTGGTAGGCATTTGAAAGGCACCACAAAAGTTGTTCTACCTGCTTTCTGGGCTGAGATGGGGAAACGCTGAATTTTGGACTCGGCTGGTGACAAAATGTTCCAAACACACCCCATGCACAACTCCACCGGGGAAGGTGCCAGAAACGAGTTCTCTTAGTAGTTTTTACACTACCTTGGTAGGCATTTGAAAGGCACCACAAAAGTTGTTCTACCTGCTTTCTGGGCTGAGATGGGGAATCGCTGAATTTTGGAGTCGGCCGTTGACAAAATGTTCCAAACACACCCCATGCACAACTCCACCGGGGAAGGTGCCAGACAGGAGTTCTCTTAGTAGTTTTTACACTACCTTGGTAGGCATCTGAAAGACACCACAAAAGTTGTTCTACCTGCTTTCTGGGCTGAGATGGGGAACAGCTGAATTTTGGAGTCGGCTGGTGACAAAATGTTCCAAACACACCCCATGCACAACTCCACCGGGGAAGGTGCCAGACAGGAGTTCTCCTGGTAGTTTTTACACTACCTTGGTAGGCATCTGAAAGGCACCACAAAAGTTGTTCTACCTGCTTTCTGGGCTGAGATGGGGAAACGCTGAATTTTGGAGTCGGCTGGTGACAAAATGTTCCAAACACACCCCCTGCACAACTCCACCGGGGAAGGTGCCAGACAGGAGTTCTCCTGGTAGTTTTTACATTGCTCCGGTAGGCATCTGAAAGGCACCACAAAAGTTGTTCTACCTGCTTTCTGGGCTGAGATGGGGAACCGCTGAATTTTGGACTCGGCCGGTGACAAAATGTTCCAAACACACCCCATGCACAACTCCACCGGGGAAGGTGCCAGGAACGAATTCTGTTGGTAGTTTTTACACTACCTTGGTAGGAAGCTGAAAGGCACAAGAAAAGAAGTTGTACCTGCTTTGTGGGCTGAGATGGGGAACCGCTGAATTTTGGAGTCGGCTGGTGGCAAAATGTTCCAAACACACCCCATGCACAACTCCACCGGGGAAGGTGCCAGACAGGAGTTCTCCTGGTAGTTTTTACATTGCTCCGGTAGGCAGCTGAAAGGCACCACAAAAGTTGTTCTACCTGCTTTCTGGGCTGAGATGGGGAACCGCTGAATTTTGGAGTCGGCTGGTGACAAAATGTTCCAAACACACCCCATGCACAACTCCACCGGGGAAGGTGCCAGGAACGAATTCTGTTGGTAGTTTTTACACTACCTTGGTAGGCAGCTGAAAGGCACCACAAAAGTTGTTCTACCTGCTTTCTGGGCTGAGATGGGGAAACGCTGAATTTTGGACTCGGCCGGTGACAAAATGTTCCAAACACACCCCATGCACAACTCCTCCGGGGAAGGTGCCAGAAACGAGTTCTGTTGGTAGTTTTTACACTACCTTGGTAGGCATCTGAAAGACACCACAAAAGTTGTTCTACCTGCTTTCTGGGCTGAGATGGGGAATCGCTGAATTTTGGACTCGGCCGTTGACAAAATGTTCCAAACACACCCCATGCACAACTCCACCGGGGAAGGTGCCAGACAGGAGTTCTCCTGGTAGTTTTTACATTGCTCCGGTAGGCATCTGAAAGACACCACAAAAGTTGTTCTACCTGCTTTCTGGGCTGAGATGGGGAATCGCTGAATTTTGAACTCGGCCGGTGACAAAATGTTCCAAACACACCCCATGCACAACTCCACCCGGGAAGGTGCCAGACAGGAGTTCTCCTGGTAGTTTTTACACTACCTTGGTAGGCATTTGAAAGGCACCACAAAAGTTGTTCTTCCTGCTTTCGGGGCTGAGATGGGGAACCGCTGAATTTTGGAGTCGGCCGGTGACAAAATGTTCCAAACACACCCCATGCACAACTCCACCGGGGAAGGTGCCAGACAGGAGTTCTCTTGGTAGTTTTTACACTACCTTGGTAGGCAGCTGAAAGGCACCACAAAAGTTGTTCTACCTGATTTCTGGGCTGAGATGGGGAAACGCTGAATTTTGGAGTCGGCCGTTGACAAAATGTTCCAAACACACCCCATGCACAACTCCACCGGGGAAGGTGCCAGACAGGAGTTCTCCTGGTAGTTTTTACACTACCTTGGTAGGCAGCTGAAAGGCACCACAAAAGTTGTTCTACCTGCTTTCTGGGCTGAGATGGGGAAACGCTGAATTTTGGAGTCGGCTGGTGACAAAATGTTCCAAACACACCCCATGCACAACTCCACCGGGGAAGGTGCCAGACAGGAGTTCTCCTGGTAGTTTTTACACTACCTTGGTAGGCATCTGAAAGACACCACAAAAGTTGTTCTACCTGCTTTCGGGGCTGAGATGGGGAATCGCTGAATTTTGGAGTCGGCCGGTGACAAAATGTTGCAAACACACCCCATGCACAACTCCACCGGGGAAGGTGCCAGACAGGAGTTCTCTTGGTAGTTTTTACACTACCTTGGTAGGCATTTGAAAGGCACCACAAAAGTTGTTCTACCTGCTTTCTGGGCTGAGATGGGGAAACGCTGAATTTTGGACTCGGCTGGTGACAAAATGTTCCAAACACACCCCATGCACAACTCCACCGGGGAAGGTGCCAGACAGGAGTTCTCTTAGTAGTTTTTACACTACCTTGGTAGGCAGCTGAAAGGTACCACAAAAGTTGTTCTACCTGCTTTCTGGGCTGAGATGGGGAATCGCTGAATTTTGGAGTCGGCCGGTGACAAAATGTTCCAAACACACCCCATGCACAACTCCACCGGGGAAGGTGCCAGACAGGAGTTCTCCTGGTAGTTTTTACACTACCTTGGTAGGCATCTGAAAGACACCACAAAAGTTGTTCTACCTGCTTTCTGGGCTGAGATGGGGAATCGCTGAATTTTGGAGTCGGCCGGTGACAAAATGTTCCAAACACACCCCATGCACAACTCCACCGGGGAAGGTGCCAGACAGGAGTTCTCCTGGTAGTTTTTACATTGCTCCGGTAGGCATCTGAAAGACACCACAAAAGTTGTTCTACCTGCTTTCTGGGCTGAGATGGGGAATCGCTGAATTTTGGAGTCGGCCGGTGACAAAATGTTCCACAGACACCCCATGCACAACTCCACCGGGGAAGGTGCCAGACAAGAGTTCTCTTGGTAGTTTTTACACTACCTTGGTAGGAAGCTGAAAGGCACAAGAAAAGAAGTTGTACCTGCTTTGTGGGCTGAGATGGGGAACCGCTGAATTTTGGAGTCGGCTGGTGGCAAAATGTTCCAAACACACCCCATGCACAACTCCACCGGGGAAGGTGCCAGACAGGAGTTCTCCTGGTAGTTTTTACATTGCTCCGGTAGGCAGCTGAAAGGCACCACAAAAGTTTTTCTACCTGCTTTCTGGGCTGAGATGGGGAACCGCTGAATTTTGGACTCGGCCGGTGACAAAATGTTCCAAACACACCCCATGCACAACTCCACCGGGGAAGGTGCCAGACAGGAGTTCTCTTGGTAGTTTTTACACTACCTTGGTAGGCAGCTGAAAGGCACCACAAAAGTTGTTCTACCTGCTTTCTGGGCTGAGATGGGGAACCGCTGAATTTTGGAGTCGGCTGGTGACAAAATGTTCCAAACACACCCCATGCACAACTCCACCGGGGAAGGTGCCAGACAGGAGTTCTCCTGGTAGTTTTTACACTACCTTGGTAGGCATCTGAAAGACACCACAAAAGTTGTTCTACCTGCTTTCTGGGCTGAGATGGGGAAACGCTGAATTTTGGAGTCGGCTGGTGACAAAATGTTCCAAACACACCCCATGCACAACTCCACCGGGGAAGGTGCCAGACAGGAGTTCTCCTGGTAGTTTTTACACTACCTTGGTAGGCATCTGAAAGGCACCACAATAGTTGTTCTACCTGATTTCTGGGCTGAGATGGGGAAACGCTGAATTTTGTAGTCGGCTGGTGACAAAATGTTCCAAACACACCCCATGCACAACTCCACCGGGGAAGGTGCCAGGAACGAATTCTGTTGGTAGTTTTTACACTACCTTGGTAGGCAGCTGAAAGGCACCACAAAAGTTGTTCTACCTGCTTTCTGGGCTGAGATGGGGAAACGCTGAATTTTGGAGTCGGCCGGTGACAAAATGTTCCAAACACACCCCATGCACAACTCCTCCGGGGAAGGTGCCAGAAACGAGTTCTGTTGGTAGTTTTTACACTACCTTGGTAGGCATCTGAAAGACACCACAAAAGTTGTTCTACCTGCTTTCTGGGCTGAGATGGGGAATCGCTGAATTTTGGACTCGGCCGTTGACAAAATGTTCCAAACACACCCCATGCACAACTCCACCGGGGAAGGTGCCAGACAGGAGTTCTCCTGGTAGTTTTTACATTGCTCCGGTAGGCATCTGAAAGACACCACAAAAGTTGTTCTACCTGCTTTCTGGGCTGAGATGGGGAATCGCTGAATTTTGAACTCGGCCGGTGACAAAATGTTCCAAACACACCCCATGCACAACTCCACCGGGGAAGGTGCCAGACAGGAGTTCTCCTGGTAGTTTTTACACTACCTTGGTAGGCATTTGAAAGGCACCACAAAAGTTGTTCTTCCTGCTTTCTGGGCTGAGATGGGGAACCGCTGAATTTTGGAGTCGGCCGGTGACAAAATGTTCCAAACACACCCCATGCACAACTCCACCGGGGAAGGTGCCAGACAGGAGTTCTCTTGGTAGTTTTTACACTACCTTGGTAGGCAGCTGAAAGGCACCACAAAAGTTGTTCTACCTGATTTCTGGGCTGAGATGGGGAAACGCTGAATTTTGGAGTCGGCCGGTGACAAAATGTTCCAAACACACCCCATGCACAACTCCACCGGGGAAGGTGCCAGACAGGAGTTCTCCTGGTAGTTTTTACACTACCTTGGTAGGCATTTGAAAGGCACCACAAAAGTTGTTCTACCTGCTTTCTGGGCTGAGATGGGGAAACGCTGAATTTTGGAGTCGGCTGGTGACAAAATGTTCCAAACACACCCCATGCACAACTCCACCGGGGAAGGTGCCAGACAGGAGTTCTCCTGGTAGTTTTTACACTACCTTGGTAGGCATCTGAAAGACACCACAAAAGTTGTTCTACCTGCTTTCGGGGCTGAGATGGGGAATCGCTGAATTTTGGAGTCGGCCGGTGACAAAATGTTGCAAACACACCCCATGCACAACTCCACCGGGGAAGGTGCCAGACAGGAGTTCTCTTGGTAGTTTTTACACTACCTTGGTAGGCATTTGAAAGGCACCACAAAAGTTGTTCTACCTGCTTTCTGGGCTGAGATGGGGAATCGCTGAATTTTGGAGTCGGCCGGTGACAAAATGTTCCAAACACACCCCATGCACAACTCCACCGGGGAAGGTGCCAGACAGGAGTTCTCCTGGTAGTTTTTACATTGCTCCGGTAGGCAGCTGAAAGGCACCACAAAAGTTGTTCTACCTGCTTTCTGGGCTGAGATGGGGAATCGCTGAATTTTGAACTCGGCCGGTGACAAAATGTTCCACAGACACCCCATGCACAACTCCACCGGGGAAGGTGCCAGGAACGAATTCTGTTGGTAGTTTTTACACTACCTTGGTAGGCAGCTGAAAGGCACAAGAAAAGTTGTTGTACCTGCTTTGTGGGCTGAGATGGGGAACCGCTGAATTTTGGAGTCGGCCGGTGACAAAATGTTCCAAACACACCCCATGCACAACTCCACCGGGGAAGGTGCCAGACAGGAGTTCTCCTGGTAGTTTTTACACTACCTTGGTAGGCATTTGAAAGGCACCACAAAAGTTGTTCTTCCTGCTTTCTGGGCTGAGATGGGGAATCGCTGAATTTTGGAGTCGGCTGGTGACAAAATGTTCCAAACACACCCCATGCACAACTCCACCGGGGAAGGTGCCAGACAGGAGTTCTCCTGGTAGTTTTTACATTGCTCCGGTAGGCATCTGAAAGACACCACAAAAGTTGTTCTACCTGCTTTCTGGGCTGAGATGGGGAACCGCTGAATTTTGGAGTCGGCCGGTGACAAAATGTTCCAAACACACCCCATGCACAACTCCACCGGGGAAGGTGCCAGGAACGAATTCTGTTGGTAGTTTTTACACTACCTTGGTAGGAAGCTGAAAGGCACAAGAAAAGAAGTTGTACCTGCTTTCTGGGCTGAGATGGGGAACCGCTGAATTTTGGAGTCGGCTGGTGGCAAAATGTTCCAAACACACCCCATGCACAACTCCACCGGGGAAGGTGCCAGACAGGAGTTCTCCTGGTAGTTTTTACATTGCTCCGGTAGGCAGCTGAAAGGCACCACAAAAGTTGTTCTACCTGCTTTCTGGGCTGAGATGGGGAACCGCTGAATTTTGGACTCGGCCGGTGACAAAATGTTCCAAACACACCCCATGCACAACTCCACCGGGGAAGGTGCCAGACAGGAGTTCTCCTTGTAGTTTTTACACTACCTTGGTAGGCAGCTGAAAGGCACCACAAAAGTTGTTCTACCTGCTTTCTGGGCTGAGATGGGGAACAGCTGAATTTTGGAGTCGGCTGGTGACAAAATGTTCCAAACACACCCCCTGCACAACTCCACCGGGGAAGGTGCCAGACAGGAGTTCTCCTGGTAGTTTTTACACTACCTTGGTAGGCATCTGAAAGACACCACAAAAGTTGTTCTACCTGCTTTCGGGGCTGAGATGGGGAATCGCTGAATTTTGGAGTCGGCCGGTGACAAAATGTTCCAAACACACCCCCTGCACAACTCCACCGGGGAAGGTGCCAGACAGGAGTTCTCTTGGTAGTTTTTACACTACCTTGGTAGGCATTTGAAAGGCACCACAAAAGTTGTTCTACCTGCTTTCTGGGCTGAGATGGGGAAACGCTGAATTTTGGACTCGGCTGGTGACAAAATGTTCCAAACACACCCCATGCACAACTCCACCGGGGAAGGTGCCAGAAACGAGTTCTCTTAGTAGTTTTTACACTACCTTGGTAGGCATTTGAAAGGCACCACAAAAGTTGTTCTACCTGCTTTCTGGGCTGAGATGGGGAATCGCTGAATTTTGGAGTCGGCCGTTGACAAAATGTTCCAAACACACCCCATGCACAACTCCACCGGGGAAGGTGCCAGACAGGAGTTCTCTTAGTAGTTTTTACACTACCTTGGTAGGCATCTGAAAGACACCACAAAAGTTGTTCTACCTGCTTTCTGGGCTGAGATGGGGAACAGCTGAATTTTGGAGTCGGCTGGTGACAAAATGTTCCAAACACACCCCATGCACAACTCCACCGGGGAAGGTGCCAGACAGGAGTTCTCCTGGTAGTTTTTACACTACCTTGGTAGGCATCTGAAAGGCACCACAAAAGTTGTTGTACCTGCTTTCTGGGCTGAGATGGGGAAACGCTGAATTTTGGAGTCGGCTGGTGACAAAATGTTCCAAACACACCCCCTGCACAACTCCACCGGGGAAGGTGCCAGACAGGAGTTCTCCTGGTAGTTTTTACATTGCTCCGGTAGGCAGCTGAAAGGCACCACAAAAGTTTTTCTACCTGCTTTCTGGGCTGAGATGGGGAACCGCTGAATTTTGGACTCGGCCGGTGACAAAATGTTCCAAACACACCCCATGCACAACTCCACCGGGGAAGGTGCCAGACAGGAGTTCTCTTGGTAGTTTTTACACTACCTTGGTAGGCAGCTGAAAGGCACCACAAAAGTTGTTCTACCTGCTTTCTGGGCTGAGATGGGGAACAGCTGAATTTTGGAGTCGGCTGGTGACAAAATGTTCCAAACACACCCCATGCACAACTCCACCGGGGAAGGTGCCAGACAGGAGTTCTCCTGGTAGTTTTTACACTACCTTGGTAGGCATCTGAAAGACACCACAAAAGTTGTTCTACCTGCTTTCGGGGCTGAGATGGGGAATCGCTGAATTTTGGAGTCGGCCGGTGACAAAATGTTCCAAACACACCCCCTGCACAACTCCACCGGGGAAGGTGCCAGACAGGAGTTCTCTTGGTAGTTTTTACACTACCTTGGTAGGCATTTGAAAGGCACCACAAAAGTTGTTCTACCTGCTTTCTGGGCTGAGATGGGGAAACGCTGAATTTTGGACTCGGCTGGTGACAAAATGTTCCAAACACACCCCATGCACAACTCCACCGGGGAAGGTGCCAGACAGGAGTTCTCTTAGTAGTTTTTACACTACCTTGGTAGGCATCTGAAAGACACCACAAAAGTTGTTCTACCTGCTTTCTGGGCTGAGATGGGGAACAGCTGAATTTTGGAGTCGGCTGGTGACAAAATGTTCCAAACACACCCCATGCACAACTCCACCGGGGAAGGTGCCAGACAGGAGTTCTCCTGGTAGTTTTTACACTACCTTGGTAGGCATCTGAAAGGCACCACAAAAGTTGTTCTACCTGCTTTCTGGGCTGAGATGGGGAAACGCTGAATTTTGGAGTCGGCTGGTGACAAAATGTTCCAAACACACCCCCTGCACAACTCCACCGGGGAAGGTGCCAGACAGGAGTTCTCCTGGTAGTTTTTACATTGCTCCGGTAGGCATCTGAAAGGCACCACAAAAGTTGTTCTACCTGCTTTCTGGGCTGAGATGGGGAATCGCTGAATTTTGGAGTCGGCCGTTGACAAAATGTTCCAAACACACCCCATGCACAACTCCACCGGGGAAGGTGCCAGACAGGAGTTCTCTTAGTAGTTTTTACACTACCTTGGTAGGCATCTGAAAGACACCACAAAAGTTGTTCTACCTGCTTTCTGGGCTGAGATGGGGAACAGCTGAATTTTGGAGTCGGCTGGTGACAAAATGTTCCAAACACACCCCATGCACAACTCCACCGGGGAAGGTGCCAGACAGGAGTTCTCCTGGTAGTTTTTACACTACCTTGGTAGGCATCTGAAAGGCACCACAAAAGTTGTTCTACCTGCTTTCTGGGCTGAGATGGGGAAACGCTGAATTTTGGAGTCGGCTGGTGACAAAATGTTCCAAACACACCCCCTGCACAACTCCACCGGGGAAGGTGCCAGACAGGAGTTCTGTTGGTAGTTTTTACATTGCTCCGGTAGGCATCTGAAAGGCACCACAAAAGTTGTTCTACCTGCTTTCTGGGCTGAGATGGGGAACCGCTGAATTTTGGAGTCGGCCGGTGACAAAATGTTCCAAACACACCCCATGCACAACTCCACCGGGGAAGGTGCCAGGAACGAATTCTGTTGGTAGTTTTTACACTACCTTGGTAGGAAGCTGAAAGGCACAAGAAAAGAAGTTGTACCTGCTTTGTGGGCTGAGATGGGGAACCGCTGAATTTTGGAGTCGGCTGGTGGCAAAATGTTCCAAACACACCCCATGCACAACTCCACCGGGGAAGGTGCCAGACAGGAGTTCTCCTGGTAGTTTTTACATTGCTCCGGTAGGCAGCTGAAAGGCACCACAAAAGTTTTTCTACCTGCTTTCTGGGCTGAGATGGGGAACCGCTGAATTTTGGACTCGGCCGGTGACAAAATGTTCCAAACACACCCCATGCACAACTCCACCGGGGAAGGTGCCAGACAGGAGTTCTCCTGGTAGTTTTTACACTACCTTGGTAGGCAGCTGAAAGGCACCACAAAAGTTGTTCTACCTGCTTTCTGGGCTGAGATGGGGAACCGCTGAATTTTGGAGTCGGCCGGTGACAAAATGTTCCAAACACACCCCATGCACAACTCCACCGGGGAAGGTGCCAGACAGGAGTTCTCCTGGTAGTTTTTACACTACCTTGGTAGGCATCTGAAAGACACCACAAAAGTTGTTCTACCTGCTTTCTGGGCTGAGATGGGGAAACGCTGAATTTTGGAGTCGGCTGGTGACAAAATGTTCCAAACACACCCCATGCACAACTCCACCGGGGAAGGTGCCAGACAGGAGTTCTCCTGGTAGTTTTTACACTACCTTGGTAGGCATCTGAAAGGCACCACAAAAGTTGTTCTACCTGCTTTCTGGGCTGAGATGGGGAAACGCTGAATTTTGGAGTCGGCTGGTGACAAAATGTTCCAAACACACCCCATGCACAACTCCACCGGGGAAGGTGCCAGGAACGAATTCTGTTGGTAGTTTTTACACTACCTTGGCAGGCAGCTGAAAGGCACCACAAAAGTTGTTCTACCTGCTTTCTGGGCTGAGATGGGGAACCGCTGAATTTTGGAGTCGGCCGGTGACAAAATGTTCCAAACACACCCCATGCACAACTCCTCCGGGGAAGGTGCCAGAAACGAGTTCTGTTGGTAGTTTTTACACTACCTTGGTAGGCATCTGAAAGACACCACAAAAGTTGTTCTACCTGCTTTCTGGGCTGAGATGGGGAATCGCTGAATTTTGGAGTCGGCCGTTGACAAAATGTTCCAAACACACCCCATGCACAACTCCACCGGGGAAGGTGCCAGACAGGAGTTCTCCTGGTAGTTTTTACACTACCTTGGTAGGCATCTGAAAGACACCACAAAAGTTGTTCTACCTGCTTTCTGGGCTGAGATGGGGAAACGCTGAATTTTGGAGTCGGCTGGTGACAAAATGTTCCAAACACACCCCATGCACAACTCCACCGGGGAAGGTGCCAGACAGGAGTTCTCCTGGTAGTTTTTACACTACCTTGGTAGGCATCTGAAAGGCACCACAAAAGTTGTTCTACCTGCTTTCTGGGCTGAGATGGGGAAACGCTGAATTTTGGAGTCGGCTGGTGACAAAATGTTCCAAACACACCCCATGCACAACTCCACCGGGGAAGGTGCCAGGAACGAATTCTGTTGGTAGTTTTTACACTACCTTGGTAGGCAGCTGAAAGGCACCACAAAAGTTGTTCTACCTGCTTTCTGGGCTGAGATGGGGAAACGCTGAATTTTGGACTCGGCCGGTGACAAAATGTTCCAAACACACCCCATGCACAACTCCTCCGGGGAAGGTGCCAGAAACGAGTTCTCCTGGTAGTTTTTACATTGCTCCGGTAGGCATCTGAAAGACACCACAAAAGTTGTTCTACCTGCTTTCTGGGCTGAGATGGGGAATCGCTGAATTTTGAACTCGGCCGGTGACAAAATGTTCCAAACACACCCCATGCACAACTCCACCGGGGAAGGTGCCAGACAGGAGTTCTCCTGGTAGTTTTTACACTACCTTGGTAGGCATTTGAAAGGAACCACAAAAGTTGTTCTTCCTGCTTTCTGGGCTGAGATGGGGAACCGCTGAATTTTGGAGTCGGCCGGTGACAAAATGTTCCAAACACACCCCATGCACAACTCCACCGGGGAAGGTGCCAGACAGGAGTTCTCTTGGTAGTTTTTACACTACCTTGGTAGGCAGCTGAAAGGCACCACAAAAGTTGTTCTACCTGATTTCTGGGCTGAGATGGGGAACAGCTGAATTTTGGAGTCGGCCGGTGACAAAATGTTCCAAACACACCCCATGCACAACTCCACCGGGGAAGGTGCCAGACAGGAGTTCTCCTGGTAGTTTTTACACTACCTTGGTAGGCAGCTGAAAGGCACCACAAAAGTTGTTCTACCTGCTTTCTGGGCTGAGATGGGGAAACGCTGAATTTTGGAGTCGGCTGGTGACAAAATGTTCCAAACACACCCCATGCACAACTCCACCGGGGAAGGTGCCAGACAGGAGTTCTCCTGGTAGTTTTTACACTACCTTGGTAGGCATCTGAAAGACACCACAAAAGTTGTTCTACCTGCTTTCGGGGCTGAGATGGGGAATCGCTGAATTTTGGAGTCGGCCGGTGACAAAATGTTGCAAACACACCCCATGCACAACTCCACCGGGGAAGGTGCCAGACAGGAGTTCTCTTGGTAGTTTTTACACTACCTTGGTAGGCATTTGAAAGGCACCACAAAAGTTGTTCTACCTGCTTTCTGGGCTGAGATGGGGAATCGCTGAATTTTGGAGTCGGCCGGTGACAAAATGTTCCACAGACACCCCATGCACAACTCCACCGGGGAAGGTGCCAGGAACGAATTCTGTTGGTAGTTTTTACACTACCTTGGTAGGCAGCTGAAAGGCACCACAAAAGTTGTTCTACCTGCTTTCTGGGCTGAGATGGGGAACCGCTGAATTTTGGAGTCGGCTGGTGACAAAATGTTCCAAACACACCCCATGCACAACTCCACCGGGGAAGGTGCCAGACAGGAGTTCTCCTGGTAGTTTTTACACTACCTTGGTAGGCATCTGAAAGACACCACAAAAGTTGTTCTACCTGCTTTCTGGGCTGAGATGGGGAAACGCTGAATTTTGGAGTCGGCTGGTGACAAAATGTTCCAAACACACCCCATGCACAACTCCACCGGGGAAGGTGCCAGACAGGAGTTCTCCTGGTAGTTTTTACACTACCTTGGTAGGCATCTGAAAGGCACCACAAAAGTTGTTCTACCTGCTTTCTGGGCTGAGATGGGGAAACGCTGAATTTTGGAGTCGGCTGGTGACAAAATGTTCCAAACACACCCCATGCACAACTCCACCGGGGAAGGTGCCAGACAGGAGTTCTCTTGGTAGTTTTTACACTACCTTGGTAGGCAGCTGAAAGGCACCACAAAAGTTGTTCTACCTGCTTTCTGGGCTGAGATGGGGAAACGCTGAATTTTGGACTCGGCCGGTGACAAAATGTTCCAAACACACCCCATGCACAACTCCTCCGGGGAAGGTGCCAGAAACGAGTTCTGTTGGTAGTTTTTACACTACCTTGGTAGGCATCTGAAAGACACCACAAAAGTTGTTCTACCTGCTTTCTGGGCTGAGATGGGGAATCGCTGAATTTTGGACTCGGCCGTTGACAAAATGTTCCAAACACACCCCATGCACAACTCCACCGGGGAAGGTGCCAGACAGGAGTTCTCCTGGTAGTTTTTACATTGCTCCGGTAGGCATCTGAAAGACACCACAAAAGTTGTTCTACCTGCTTTCTGGGCTGAGATGGGGAATCGCTGAATTTTGAACTCGGCCGGTGACAAAATGTTCCAAACACACCCCATGCACAACTCCACCGGGGAAGGTGCCAGACAGGAGTTCTCCTGGTAGTTTTTACACTACCTTGGTAGGCATTTGAAAGGCACCACAAAAGTTGTTCTTCCTGCTTTCTGGGCTGAGATGGGGAACCGCTGAATTTTGGAGTCGGCCGGTGACAAAATGTTCCAAACACACCCCATGCACAACTCCACCGGGGAAGGTGCCAGACAGGAGTTCTCTTGGTAGTTTTTACACTACCTTGGTAGGCAGCTGAAAGGCACCACAAAAGTTGTTCTACCTGATTTCTGGGCTGAGATGGGGAAACGCTGAATTTTGGAGTCGGCCGGTGACAAAATGTTCCAAACACACCCCATGCACAACTCCACCGGGGAAGGTGCCAGACAGGAGTTCTCCTGGTAGTTTTTACACTACCTTGGTAGGCAGCTGAAAGGCACCACAAAAGTTGTTCTACCTGCTTTCGGGGCTGAGATGGGGAATCGCTGAATTTTGGAGTCGGCCGGTGACAAAATGTTGCAAACACACCCCATGCACAACTCCACCGGGGAAGGTGCCAGACAGGAGTTCTCTTGGTAGTTTTTACACTACCTTGGTAGGCATTTGAAAGGCACCACAAAAGTTGTTCTACCTGCTTTCTGGGCTGAGATGGGGAAACGCTGAATTTTGGACTCGGCTGGTGACAAAATGTTCCAAACACACCCCATGCACAACTCCACCGGGGAAGGTGCCAGAAACGAGTTCTCTTAGTAGTTTTTACACTACCTTGGTAGGCAGCTGAAAGGTACCACAAAAGTTGTTCTACCTGCTTTCTGGGCTGAGATGGGGAATCGCTGAATTTTGGAGTCGGCCGGTGACAAAATGTTCCAAACACACCCCATGCACAACTCCACCGGGGAAGGTGCCAGACAGGAGTTCTCCTGGTAGTTTTTACACTACCTTGGTAGGCATCTGAAAGACACCACAAAAGTTGTTCTACCTGCTTTCTGGGCTGAGATGGGGAATCGCTGAATTTTGGAGTCGGCCGTTGACAAAATGTTCCAAACACACCCCATGCACAACTCCACCGGGGAAGGTGCCAGACAGGAGTTCTCCTGGTAGTTTTTACATTGCTCCGGTAGGCATCTGAAAGACACCACAAAAGTTGTTCTACCTGCTTTCTGGGCTGAGATGGGGAATCGCTGAATTTTGAACTCGGCCGGTGACAAAATGTTCCACAGACACCCCATGCACAACTCCACCGGGGAAGGTGCCAGGAACGAATTCTGTTGGTAGTTTTTACACTACCTTGGTAGGCAGCTGAAAGGCACCACAAAAGTTGTTGTACCTGCTTTGTGGGCTGAGATGGGGAACCGCTGAATTTTGGAGTCGGCCGGTGACAAAATGTTCCAAACACACCCCATGCACAACTCCACCGGGGAAGGTGCCAGACAGGAGTTCTCCTGGTAGTTTTTACACTACCTTGGTAGGCATTTGAAAGGCACCACAAAAGTTGTTCTTCCTGCTTTCTGGGCTGAGATGGGGAATCGCTGAATTTTGGAGTCGGCTGGTGACAAAATGTTCCAAACACACCCCATGCACAACTCCACCGGGGAAGGTGCCAGACAGGAGTTCTCCTGGTAGTTTTTACATTGCTCCGGTAGGCATCTGAAAGACACCACAAAAGTTGTTCTACCTGCTTTCTGGGCTGAGATGGGGAACCGCTGAATTTTGGAGTCGGCCGGTGACAAAATGTTCCAAACACACCCCATGCACAACTCCACCGGGGAAGGTGCCAGGAACGAATTCTGTTGGTAGTTTTTACACTACCTTGGTAGGAAGCTGAAAGGCACAAGAAAAGAAGTTGTACCTGCTTTGTGGGCTGAGATGGGGAACCGCTGAATTTTGGAGTCGGCTGGTGGCAAAATGTTCCAAACACACCCCATGCACAACTCCACCGGGGAAGGTGCCAGACAGGAGTTCTCCTGGTAGTTTTTACATTGCTCCGGTAGGCAGCTGAAAGGCACCACAAAAGTTGTTCTACCTGCTTCCTGGGCTGAGATGGGGAATCGCTGAATTTTGGACTCGGCCGTTGACAAAATGTTCCAAACACACCCCATGCACAACTCCACCGGGGAAGGTGCCAGACAGGAGTTCTCCTGGTAGTTTTTACATTGCTCCGGTAGGCATCTGAAAGACACCACAAAAGTTGTTCTACCTGCTTTCTGGGCTGAGATGGGGAATCGCTGAATTTTGAACTCGGCCGGTGACAAAATGTTCCAAACACACCCCATGCACAACTCCACCGGGGAAGGTGCCAGACAGGAGTTCTCTTGGTAGTTTTTACACTACCTTGGTAGGCAGCTGAAAGGCACCACAAAAGTTGTTCTACCTGCTTTCTGGGCTGAGATGGGGAACAGATGAATTTTGGAGTCGGCCGGTGACAAAATGTTCCAAACACACCCCATGCACAACTCCACCGGGGAAGGTGCCAGACAGGAGTTCTCCTGGTAGTTTTTACACTACCTTGGTAGGCAGCTGAAAGGCACCACAAAAGTTGTTCTACCTGCTTTCTGGGCTGAGATGGGGAACAGCTGAATTTTGGAGTCGGCTGGTGACAAAATGTTCCAAACACACCCCATGCACAACTCCACCGGGGAAGGTGCCAGACAGGAGTTCTCCTGGTAGTTTTTACACTACCTTGGTAGGCATCTGAAAGACACCACAAAAGTTGTTCTACCTGCTTTCGGGGCTGAGATGGGGAACAGCTGAATTTTGGAGTCGGCCGGTGACAAAATGTTCCAAACACACCCCATGCACAACTCCACCGGGGAAGGTGCCAGACAGGAGTTCTCTTAGTAGTTTTTACACTACCTTGGTAGGCATTTGAAAGGCACCACAAAAGTTGTTCTACCTGCTTTCTGGGCTGAGATGGGGAATCGCTGAATTTTGGAGTCGGCCGTTGACAAAATGTTCCAAACACACCCCATGCACAACTCCACCGGGGAAGGTGCCAGACAGGAGTTCTCTTAGTAGTTTTTACACTACCTTGGTAGGCATCTGAAAGACACCACAAAAGTTGTTCTACCTGCTTTCGGGGCTGAGATGGGGAACAGCTGAATTTTGGAGTCGGCTGGTGACAAAATGTTCCAAACACACCCCATGCACAACTCCACCGGGGAAGGTGCCAGACAGGAGTTCTCCTGGTAGTTTTTACATTGCTCCGGTAGGCATCTGAAAGGCACCACAAAAGTTGTTCTACCTGCTTTCTGGGCTGAGATGGGGAACCGCTGAATTTTGGAGTCGGCCGGTGACAAAATGTTCCAAACACACCCCACGCACAACTCCACCGGGGAAGGTGCCAGGAACGAATTCTGTTGGTAGTTTTTACACTACCTTGGTAGGAAGCTGAAAGGCACAAGAAAAGAAGTTGTACCTGCTTTGTGGGCTGAGATGGGGAACCGCTGAATTTTGGAGTCGGCTGGTGGCAAAATGTTCCAAACACACCCCATGCACAACTCCACCGGGGAAGGTGCCAGACAGGAGTTCTCCTGGTAGTTTTTACATTGCTCCGGTAGGCAGCTGAAAGGCACCACAAAAGTTGTTCTACCTGCTTCCTGGGCTGAGATGGGGAATCGCTGAATTTTGGACTCGGCCGTTGACAAAATGTTCCAAACACACCCCATGCACAACTCCACCGGGGAAGGTGCCAGACAGGAGTTCTCCTGGTAGTTTTTACATTGCTCCGGTAGGCATCTGAAAGACACCACAAAAGTTGTTCTACCTGCTTTCTGGGCTGAGATGGGGAATCGCTGAATTTTGAACTCGGCCGGTGACAAAATGTTCCAAACACACCCCATGCACAACTCCACCGGGGAAGGTGCCAGACAGGAGTTCTCTTGGTAGTTTTTACACTACCTTGGTAGGCAGCTGAAAGGCACCACAAAAGTTGTTCTACCTGCTTTCTGGGCTGAGATGGGGAACAGATGAATTTTGGAGTCGGCCGGTGACAAAATGTTCCAAACACACCCCATGCACAACTCCACCGGGGAAGGTGCCAGACAGGAGTTCTCCTGGTAGTTTTTACACTACCTTGGTAGGCAGCTGAAAGGCACCACAAAAGTTGTTCTACCTGCTTTCTGGGCTGAGATGGGGAACAGCTGAATTTTGGAGTCGGCTGGTGACAAAATGTTCCAAACACACCCCATGCACAACTCCACCGGGGAAGGTGCCAGACAGGAGTTCTCCTGGTAGTTTTTACACTACCTTGGTAGGCATCTGAAAGACACCACAAAAGTTGTTCTACCTGCTTTCGGGGCTGAGATGGGGAACAGCTGAATTTTGGAGTCGGCCGGTGACAAAATGTTCCAAACACACCCCATGCACAACTCCACCGGGGAAGGTGCCAGACAGGAGTTCTCTTAGTAGTTTTTACACTACCTTGGTAGGCATTTGAAAGGCACCACAAAAGTTGTTCTACCTGCTTTCTGGGCTGAGATGGGGAACCGCTGAATTTTGGAGTCGGCCGTTGACAAAATGTTCCAAACACACCCCATGCACAACTCCACCGGGGAAGGTGCCAGACAGGAGTTCTCTTAGTAGTTTTTACACTACCTTGGTAGGCATCTGAAAGACACCACAAAAGTTGTTCTACCTGCTTTCGGGGCTGAGATGGGGAACAGCTGAATTTTGGAGTCGGCTGGTGACAAAATGTTCCAAACACACCCCATGCACAACTCCACCGGGGAAGGTGCCAGACAGGAGTTCTCCTGGTAGTTTTTACATTGCTCCGGTAGGCATCTGAAAGGCACCACAAAAGTTGTTCTACCTGCTTTCTGGGCTGAGATGGGGAACCGCTGAATTTTGGAGTCGGCCGGTGACAAAATGTTCCAAACACACCCCACGCACAACTCCACCGGGGAAGGTGCCAGGAACGAATTCTGTTGGTAGTTTTTACACTACCTTGGTAGGAAGCTGAAAGGCACAAGAAAAGAAGTTGTACCTGCTTTGTGGGCTGAGATGGGGAACCGCTGAATTTTGGAGTCGGCTGGTGGCAAAATGTTCCAAACACACCCCATGCACAACTCCACCGGGGAAGGTGCCAGACAGGAGTTCTCCTGGTAGTTTTTACATTGCTCCGGTAGGCAGCTGAAAGGCACCACAAAAGTTTTTCTACCTGCTTTCTGGGCTGAGATGGGGAACCGCTGAATTTTGGACTCGGCCGGTGACAAAATGTTCCAAACACACCCCATGCACAACTCCACCGGGGAAGGTGCCAGACAGGAGTTCTCTTGGTAGTTTTTACACTACCTTGGTAGGCAGCTGAAAGGCACCACAAAAGTTGTTCTACCTGCTTTCTGGGCTGAGATGGGGAACCGCTGAATTTTGGACTCGGCCGGTGACAAAATGTTCCAAACACACCCCATGCACAACTCCACCGGGGAAGGTGCCAGACAGGAGTTCTCTTAGTAGTTTTTACACTACCTTGGTAGGCATCTGAAAGACACCACAAAAGTTGTTCTACCTGCTTTCTGGGCTGAGATGGGGAAACGCTGAATTTTGGAGTCGGCTGGTGACAAAATGTTCCAAACACACCCCATGCACAACTCCACCGGGGAAGGTGCCAGACAGGAGTTCTCCTGGTAGTTTTTACACTACCTTGGTAGGCATCTGAAAGACACCACAAAAGTTGTTCTTCCTGCTTTCTGGGCTGAGATGGGGAACCGCTGAATTTTGGAGTCGGCCGGTGACAAAATGTTCCAAACACACCCCATGCACAACTCCACCGGGGAAGGTGCCAGGAACGAATTCTGTTGGTAGTTTTTACACTACCTTGGTAGGAAGCTGAAAGGCACAAGAAAAGAAGTTGTACCTGCTTTCTGGGCTGAGATGGGGAACCGCTGAATTTTGGAGTCGGCTGGTGGCAAAATGTTCCAAACACACCCCATGCACAACTCCACCGGGGAAGGTGCCAGACAGGAGTTCTCTTGGTAGGTTTTACACTACCTTGGTAGGCAGCTGAAAGGCACCACAAAAGTTGTTTTACCTGCTTTCTGGGCTGAGATGGGGAACCGCTGAATTTTGGACTCGGCCGGTGACAAAATGTTCCAAACACACCCCATGCACAACTCCACCGGGGAAGGTGCCAGACAGGAGTTCTCCTGGTAGTTTTTACACTACCTTGGTAGGCATCTGAAAGACACCACAAAAGTTGTTCTACCTGCTTTCTGGGCTGAGATGGGGAAACGCTGAATTTTGGAGTCGGCTGGTGACAAAATGTTCCAAACACACCCCATGCACAACTCCACCGGGGAAGGTGCCAGACAGGAGTTCTCCTGGTAGTTTTTACACTACCTTGGTAGGCATCTGAAAGGCACCACAAAAGTTGTTCTACCTGCTTTCTGGGCTGAGATGGGGAAACGCTGAATTTTGGAGTCGGCTGGTGACAAAATGTTCCAAACACACCCCATGCACAACTCCACCGGGGAAGGTGCCAGACAGGAGTTCTCCTGGTAGTTTTTACACTACCTTGGTAGGCAGCTGAAAGGCACCACAAAAGTTGTTCTACCTGCTTTCTGGGCTGAGATGGGGAACCGCTGAATTTTGGACTCGGCCGGTGACAAAATGTTCCAAACACACCCCATGCACAACTCCACCGGGGAAGGTGCCAGACAGGAGTTCTCCTGGTAGTTTTTACACTACCTTGGTAGGCATCTGAAAGGCACCACAAAAGTTGTTCTACCTGCTTTCTGGGCTGAGATGGGGAAACGCTGAATTTTGGAGTCGGCTGGTGACAAAATGTTCCAAACACACCCCATGCACAACTCCACCGGGGAAGGTGCCAGACAGGAGTTCTCCTGGTAGTTTTTACACTACCTTGGTAGGCAGCTGAAAGGCACCACAAAAGTTGTTCTACCTGCTTTCTGGGCTGAGATGGGGAACCGCTGAATTTTGGACTCGGCCGGTGACAAAATGTTCCAAACACACCCCATGCACAACTCCACCGGGGAAGGTGCCAGACAGGAGTTCTCCTTGTAGTTTTTACACTACCTTGGTAGGCAGCTGAAAGGCACCACAAAAGTTGTTCTACCTGCTTTCTGGGCTGAGATGGGGAACCGCTGAATTTTGGACTCGGCTGGTGACAAAATGTTCCAAACACACCCCATGCACAACTCCACCGGGGAAGGTGCCAGACAGGAGTTCTCCTGGTAGTTTTTACACTACCTTGGTAGGCATCTGAAAGACACCACAAAAGTTGTTCTACCTGCTTTCGGGGCTGAGATGGGGAATCGCTGAATTTTGGAGTCGGCCGTTGACAAAATGTTCCAAACACACCCCATGCACAACTCCACCGGGGAAGGTGCCAGACAGGAGTTCTCTTGGTAGTTTTTACACTACCTTGGTAGGCATTTGAAAGGCACCACAAAAGTTGTTCTACCTGCTTTCTGGGCTGAGATGGGGAAACGCTGAATTTTGGAGTCGGCTGGTGACAAATGTTCCAAACACACCCCATGCACAACTCCACCGGGGAAGGTGCCAGACAGGAGTTCTCTTGGTAGTTTTTACACTACCTTGGTAGGCATCTGAAAGGCACCACAAAAGTTGTTCTACCTGCTTTCTGGGCTGAGATGGGGAATCGCTGAATTTTGGACTCGGCCGGTGACAAAATGTTCCAAACACACCCCATGCACAACTCCACCGGGGAAGGTGCCAGACAGGAGTTCTCTTAGTAGTTTTTACACTACCTTGGTAGGCAGCTGAAAGACACCACAAAAGTTGTTCTACCTGCTTTCTGGGCTGAGATGGGGAAACGCTGAATTTTGGACTCGGCTGGTGACAAAATGTTCCAAACACACCCCATGCACAACTCCACCGGGGAAGGTGCCAGACAGGAGTTCTCTTGGTAGTTTTTACACTACCTTGGTAGGCATTTGAAAGGCACCACAAAAGTTGTTCTACCTGCTTTCTGGGCTGAGATGGGGAATCGCTGAATTTTGGACTCGGCCGGTGACAAAATGTTCCAAACACACCCCATGCACAACTCCACCGGGGAAGGTGCCAGACAGGAGTTCTCCTGGTAGTTTTTACATTGCTCCGGTAGGCATCTGAAAGACACCACAAAAGTTGTTCTACCTGCTTTCTGGGCTGAGATGGGGAACCGCTGAATTTTGGACTCGGCCGGTGACAAAATGTTCCAAACACACCCCATGCACAACTCCACCGGGGAAGGTGCCAGGAACGAATTCTGTTGGTAGTTTTTACACTACCTTGGTAGGAAGCTGAAAGGCACAAGAAAAGAAGTTGTACCTGCTTTGTGGGCTGAGATGGGGAACCGCTGAATTTTGGAGTCGGCTGGTGGCAAAATGTTCCAAACACACCCCATGCACAACTCCACCGGGGAAGGTGCCAGACAGGAGTTCTCTTGGTAGTTTTCACATTGCTCCGGTAGGCAGCTAAAAGGCACCACAAAAGTTTTTCTACCTGCTTTCTGGGCTGAGATGGGGAACCGCTGAATTTTGGAGTCGGCCGGTGACAAAATGTTCCAAACACACCCCATGCACAACTCCACCGGGGAAGGTGCCAGACAGGAGTTCTCCTGGTAGTTTTTACACTACCTTGGTAGGCATCTGAAAGGCACCACAAAAGTTGTTCTACCTGCTTTCTGGGCTGAGATGGGGAAACGCTGAATTTTGGAGTCGGCTGGTGACAAAATGTTCCAAACACACCCCATGCACAACTCCACCGGGGAAGGTGCCAGACAGGAGTTCTCCTGGTAGTTTTTACACTACCTTGGTAGGCATCTGAAAGACACCACAAAAGTTGTTCTACCTGCTTTCTGGGCTGAGATGGGGAACCGCTGAATTTTGGACTCGGCCGGTGACAAAATGTTCCAAACACACCCCATGCACAACTCCACCGGGGAAGGTGCCAGACAGGAGTTCTCCTGGTAGTTTTTACACTACCTTGGTAGGCAGCTGAAAGGCACCACAAAAGTTGTTCTACCTGCTTTCTGGGCTGAGATGGGGAAACGCTGAATTTTGGACTCGGCCGGTGACAAAATGTTCCAAACACACCCCATGCACAACTCCACCGGGGAAGGTGCCAGACAGGAGTTCTCCTGGTAGTTTTTACACTACCTTGGTAGGCATCTGAAAGACACCACAAAAGTTGTTCTACCTGCTTTCGGGGCTGAGATGGGGAATCGCTGAATTTTGGACTCGGCCGTTGACAAAATGTTCCAAACACACCCCATGCACAACTCCACCGGGGAAGGTGCCAGACAGGAGTTCTCTTGGTAGTTTTTACACTACCTTGGTAGGCATTTCAAAGGCACCACAAAAGTTGTTCTACCTGCTTTCTGGGCTGAGATGGGGAAAAGCTGAATTTTGGAGTCGGCTGGTGACAAAATGTTCCAAACACACCCCATGCACAACTCCACCGGGGAAGGTGCCAGACAGGAGTTCTCTTGGTAGTTTTTACTCTACCTTGGTAGGCATTTGAAAGGCACCACAAAAGTTGTTCTACCTGCTTTCTGGGCTGAGATGGGGAATCGCTGAATTTTGGACTCGGCCGGTGACAAAATGTTCCAAACACACCCCATGCACAACTCCACCGGGGAAGGTGCCAGACAGGAGTTCTCTTAGTAGTTTTTACACTACCTTGGTAGGCAGCTGAAAGACACCACAAAAGTTGTTCTACCTGCTTTCTGGGCTGAGATGGGGAAACGCTGAATTTTGGACTCGGCTGGTGACAAAATGTTCCAAACACACCCCATGCACAACTCCACCGGGGAAGGTGCCAGACAGGAGTTCTCCTGGTAGTTTTTACACTACCTTGGTAGGCATTTGAAAGGCACCACAAAAGTTGTTCTACCTGCTTTCTGGGCTGAGATGGGGAATCGCTGAATTTTGGACTCGGCCGGTGACAAAATGTTCCAAACACACCCCATGCACAACTCCACCGGGGAAGGTGCCAGACAGGAGTTCTCCTGGTAGTTTTTACATTGCTCCGGTAGGCATCTGAAAGACACCACAAAAGTTGTTCTACCTGCTTTCTGGGCTGAGATGGGGAACCGCTGAATTTTGGAGTCGGCCGGTGACAAAATGTTCCAAACACACCCCATGCACAACTCCACCGGGGAAGGTGCCAGGAACGAATTCTGTTGGTAGTTTTTACACTACCTTGGTAGGCAGCTGAAAGGCACAAGAAAAGAAGTTGTACCTGCTTTGTGGGCTGAGATGGGGAACCGCTGAATTTTGGAGTCGGCTGGTGGCAAAATGTTCCAAACACACCCCATGCACAACTCCACCACGGAAGGTGCCAGACAGGAGTTCTCCTGGTAGTTTTTACATTGCTCCGGTAGGCAGCTAAAAGGCACCACAAAAGTTTTTCTTCCTGCTTTCTGGGCTGAGATGGGGAACCGCTGAATTTTGGAGTCGGCCGGTGACAAAATGTTCCAAACACACCCCATGCACAACTCCACCGGGGAAGGTGCCAGACAGGAGTTCTCCTGGTAGTTTTTACACTACCTTGGTAGGCATTTGAAAGGCACCACAAAAGTTGTTCTACCTGCTTTCTGGGCTGAGATGGGGAATCGCTGAATTTTGGACTCGGCCGGTGACAAAATGTTCCAAACACACCCCATGCACAACTCCACCGGGGAAGGTGCCAGACAGGAGTTCTCCTGGTAGTTTTTACATTGCTCCGGAAGGCATCTGAAAGACACCACAAAAGTTGTTCTACCTGCTTTCTGGGCTGAGATGGGGAACCGCTGAATTTTGGAGTCGGCCGGTGACAAAATGTTCCAAACACACCCCATGCACAACTCCACCGGGGAAGGTGCCAGGAACGAATTCTGTTGGTAGTTTTTACACTACCTTGGTAGGCAGCTGAAAGGCACAAGAAAAGAAGTTGTACCTGCTTTGTGGGCTGAGATGGGGAACCGCTGAATTTTGGAGTCGGCTGGTGGCAAAATGTTCCAAACACACCCCATGCACAACTCCACCACGGAAGGTGCCAGACAGGAGTTCTCCTGGTAGTTTTTACATTGCTCCGGTAGGCAGCTAAAAGGCACCACAAAAGTTTTTCTTCCTGCTTTCTGGGCTGAGATGGGGAACCGCTGAATTTTGGAGTCGGCCGGTGACAAAATGTTCCAAACACACCCCATGCACAACTCCACCGGGGAAGGTGCCAGACAGGAGTTCTCTTGGTAGTTTTTACACTACCTTGGTAGGCAGCTGAAAGGCACCACAAAAGTTGTTCTACCTGCTTTCTGGGCTGAGATGGGGAACCGCTGAATTTTGGACTCGGCCGGTGACAAAATGTTCCAAACACACCCCATGCACAACTCCACCGGGGAAGGTGCCAGACAGGAGTTCTCCTGGTAGTTTTTACACTACCTTGGCAGGCATCTGAAAGACACGACAAAAGTTGTTCTACCTGCTTTCTGGGCTGAGATGGGGAACCGCTGAATTTTGGACTCGGCAGGTGACAAAATGTTCCAAACACATCCCCTGCACAACTCCACCGGGGAAGGTGCCAGACAGGAGTTCTCCTGGTAGTTTTTACATTGCTCCGGTAGGCATCTGAAAGACACCACAAAAGTTGTTCTACCTGCTTTCGGGGCTGAGATGGGGAATCGCTGAATTTTGGACTCGGCTGGTGGCAAAATGTTCCAAACACACCCCATGCACAACTCCACCGGGGAAGGTGCCAGACAGGAGTTCTCCTGGTAGTTTTTACATTGCTCCGGTAGGCATCTGAAAGACACCACAAAAGTTTTTCTACCTGCTTTCTGGGCTGAGATGGGGAACCGCTGAATTTTGGAGTCGGCCGGTGACAAAATGTTCCAAACACACCCCATGCACAACTCCACCGGGGAAGGTGCCAGACAGGAGTTCTCTTGGTAGTTTTTACACTACCTTGGTAGGCAGCTGAAAGGCACCACAAAAGTTGTTCTACCTGCTTTCTGGGCTGAGATGGGGAACCGCTGAATTTTGGACTCGGCCGGTGACAAAATGTTCCAAACACACCCCATGCACAACTCCACCGGGGAAGGTGCCAGACAGGAGTTCTCCTGGTAGTTTTTACACTACCTTGGTAGGCATCTGAAAGACACGACAAAAGTTGTTCTACCTGCTTTCTGGGCTGAGATGGGGAACCGCTGAATTTTGGACTCGGCCGGTGACAAAATGTTCCAAACACATCCCCTGCACAACTCCACCGGGGAAGGTGCCAGACAGGAGTTCTCCTGGTAGTTTTTACATTGCTCCGGTAGGCATCTGAAAGACACCACAAAAGTTGTTCTACCTGCTTTCTGGGCTGAGATGGGGAATCGCTGAATTTTGGAGTCGGCTGGTGACAAAATGTTCCAAACACACCCCATGCACAACTCCACCGGGGAAGGTGCCAGACAGGAGTTCTCCTGGTAGTTTTTACACTACCTTGGTAGGCATCTGAAAGACAGCACAAAAGTTGTTCTACCTGCTTTCTGGGCTGAGATGGGGAACCGCTGAATTTTGGACTCGGCCGGTGACAAAATGTTCCAAACACACCCCATGCACAACTCCACCGGGGAAGGTGCCAGACAGGAGTTCTCCTGGTAGTTTTTACACTACCTTGGTAGGCATCTGAAAGACACCACAAAAGTTGTTCTACCTGCTTTCTGGGCTGAGATGGGGAAACGCTGAATTTTGGAGTCGGCTGGTGACAAAATGTTCCAAACACACCCCATGCACAACTCCACCGGGGAAGGTGCCAGACAGGAGTTCTCCTGGTAGTTTTTACACTACCTTGGTAGGCATCTGAAAGGCACCACAAAAGTTGTTCTACCTGCTTTCTGGGCTGAGATGGGGAAACGCTGAATTTTGGAGTCGGCTGGTGACAAAATGTTCCAAACACACCCCATGCACAACTCCACCGGGGAAGGTGCCAGACAGGAGTTCTCCTGGTAGTTTTTACACTACCTTGGTAGGCAGCTGAAAGGCACCACAAAAGTTGTTCTACCTGCTTTCTGGGCTGAGATGGGGAACCGCTGAATTTTGGACTCGGCCGGTGACAAAATGTTCCAAACACACCCCATGCACAACTCCACCGGGGAAGGTGCCAGACAGGAGTTCTCCTGGTAGTTTTTACACTACCTTGGTAGGCATCTGAAAGGCACCACAAAAGTTGTTCTACCTGCTTTCTGGGCTGAGATGGGGAAACGCTGAATTTTGGAGTCGGCTGGTGACAAAATGTTCCAAACACACCCCATGCACAACTCCACCGGGGAAGGTGCCAGACAGGAGTTCTCCTGGTAGTTTTTACACTACCTTGGTAGGCAGCTGAAAGGCACCACAAAAGTTGTTCTACCTGCTTTCTGGGCTGAGATGGGGAACCGCTGAATTTTGGACTCGGCCGGTGACAAAATGTTCCAAACACACCCCATGCACAACTCCACCGGGGAAGGTGCCAGACAGGAGTTCTCCTTGTAGTTTTTACACTACCTTGGTAGGCAGCTGAAAGGCACCACAAAAGTTGTTCTACCTGCTTTCTGGGCTGAGATGGGGAAACGCTGAATTTTGGACTCGGCTGGTGACAAAATGTTCCAAACACACCCCATGCACAACTCCACCGGGGAAGGTGCCAGACAGGAGTTCTCCTGGTAGTTTTTACACTACCTTGGTAGGCATCTGAAAGACACCACAAAAGTTGTTCTACCTGCTTTCGGGGCTGAGATGGGGAATCGCTGAATTTTGGACTCGGCCGTTGACAAAATGTTCCAAACACACCCCATGCACAACTCCACCGGGGAAGGTGCCAGACAGGAGTTCTCTTGGTAGTTTTTACACTACCTTGGTAGGCATTTGAAAGGCACCACAAAAGTTGTTCTACCTGCTTTCTGGGCTGAGATGGGGAAACGCTGAATTTTGGAGTCGGCTGGTGACAAAATGTTCCAAACACACCCCATGCACAACTCCACCGGGGAAGGTGCCAGACAGGAGTTCTCTTGGTAGTTTTTACACTACCTTGGTAGGCATCTGAAAGGCACCACAAAAGTTGTTCTACCTGCTTTCTGGGCTGAGATGGGGAATCGCTGAATTTTGGACTCGGCCGGTGACAAAATGTTCCAAACACACCCCATGCACAACTCCACCGGGGAAGGTGCCAGACAGGAGTTCTCTTGGTAGTTTTTACACTACCTTGGTAGGCAGCTGAAAGACACCACAAAAGTTGTTCTACCTGCTTTCTGGGCTGAGATGGGGAAACGCTGAATTTTGGACTCGGCTGGTGACAAAATGTTCCAAACACACCCCATGCACAACTCCACCGGGGAAGGTGCCAGACAGGAGTTCTCTTGGTAGTTTTTACACTACCTTGGTAGGCATTTGAAAGGCACCACAAAAGTTGTTCTACCTGCTTTCTGGGCTGAGATGGGGAATCGCTGAATTTTGGACTCGGCCGGTGACAAAATGTTCCAAACACACCCCATGCACAACTCCACCGGGGAAGGTGCCAGACAGGAGTTCTCCTGGTAGTTTTTACATTGCTCCGGTAGGCATCTGAAAGACACCACAAAAGTTGTTCTACCTGCTTTCTGGGCTGAGATGGGGAACCGCTGAATTTTGGACTCGGCCGGTGACAAAATGTTCCAAACACACCCCATGCACAACTCCACCGGGGAAGGTGCCAGGAACGAATTCTGTTGGTAGTTTTTACACTACCTTGGTAGGAAGCTGAAAGGCACAAGAAAAGAAGTTGTACCTGCTTTGTGGGCTGAGATGGGGAAACGCTGAATTTTGGAGTCGGCTGGTGGCAAAATGTTCCAAACACACCCCATGCACAACTCCACCGGGGAAGGTGCCAGACAGGAGTTCTCTTGGTAGTTTTCACATTGCTCCGGTAGGCAGCTAAAAGGCACCACAAAAGTTTTTCTACCTGCTTTCTGGGCTGAGATGGGGAACCGCTGAATTTTGGAGTCGGCCGGTGACAAAATGTTCCAAACACACCCCATGCACAACTCCACCGGGGAAGGTGCCAGACAGGAGTTCTCCTGGTAGTTTTTACACTACCTTGGTAGGCATTTGAAAGGCACCACAAAAGTTGTTCTACCTGCTTTCTGGGCTGAGATGGGGAAACGCTGAATTTTGGACTCGGCTGGTGACAAAATGTTCCAAACACACCCCATGCACAACTCCACCGGGGAAGGTGCCAGACAGGAGTTCTCCTGGTAGTTTTTACACTACCTTGGTAGGCAGCTGAAAGGCACCACAAAAGTTGTTCTACCTGCTTTCTGGGCTGAGATGGGGAACCGCTGAATTTTGGACTCGGCCGGTGACAAAATGTTCCAAACACACCCCATGCACAACTCCACCGGGGAAGGTGCCAGACAGGAGTTCTCCTGGTAGTTTTTACACTACCTTGGTAGGCAGCTGAAAGGCACCACAAAAGTTGTTCTACCTGCTTTCTGGGCTGAGATGGGGAAACGCTGAATTTTGGAGTCGGCCGGTGACAAAATGTTCCAAACACACCCCATGCACAACTCCACCGGGGAAGGTGCCAGACAGGAGTTCTCCTGGTAGTTTTTACACTACCTTGGTAGGCATCTGAAAGACACCACAAAAGTTGTTCTACCTGCTTTCGGGGCTGAGATGGGGAATCGCTGAATTTTGGACTCGGCCGTTGACAAAATGTTCCAAACACACCCCATGCACAACTCCACCGGGGAAGGTGCCAGACAGGAGTTCTCTTGGTAGTTTTTACACTACCCCGGTAGGCAGCTGAAAGGCACCACAAAACTTGTTCTACCTGCTTTCTGGGCTGAGATGGGGAACCGCTGAATTTTGGACTCGGCTGGTGACAAAATGTTCCAAACACACCCCATGCACAACTCCACCGGGGAAGGTGCCAGACAGGAGTTCTCTTAGTAGTTTTTACACTACCTTGGTAGGCATTTGAAAGGCACCACAAAAGTTGTTCTTCCTGCTTTCTGGGCTGAGATGGGGAACCGCTGAATTTTGGAGTCGGCTGGTGACAAAATGTTCCAAACACACCCCATGCACAACTCCACCGGGGAAGGTGCCAGACAGGAGTTCTCCTGGTAGTTTTTACATTGCTCCGGTAGGCATCTGAAAGACACCACAAAAGTTGTTCTACCTGCTTTCTGGGCTGAGATGGGGAACCGCTGAATTTTGGAGTCGGCCGGTGACAAAATGTTCCAAACACACCCCATGCACAACTCCACCGGGGAAGGTGCCAGACAGGAGTTCTCCTGGTAGTTTTTACACTACCTTGGTAGGCATCTGAAAGACACCACAAAAGTTGTTCTACCTGCTTTCTGGGCTGAGATGGGGAACCGCTGAATTTTGGAGTCGGCCGGTGACAAAATGTTCCAAACACACCCCATGCACAACTCCACCGGGGAAGGTGCCAGACAGGAGTTCTCCTGGTAGTTTTTACACTACCTTGGTAGGCATCTGAAAGGCACCACAAAAGTTGTTCTACCTGCTTTCTGGGCTGAGATGGGGAACCGCTGAATTTTGGAGTCGGCTGGTGACAAAATGTTCCAAACACACCCCATGCACAACTCCACCGGGGAAGGTGCCAGACAGGAGTTCTCCTGGTAGTTTTTACACTACCTTGGTAGGCAGCTGAAAGGCACCACAAAAGTTGTTCTACCTGCTTTCTGGGCTGAGATGGGGAACCGCTGAATTTTGGAGTCGGCCGTTGACAAAATGTTCCAAACACACCCCATGCACAACTCCACCGGGGAAGGTGCCAGACAGGAGTTCTCTTGGTAGTTTTTACACTACCTTGGTAGGCATTTGAAAGGCACCACAAAAGTTGTTCTACCTGCTTTCTGGGCTGAGATGGGGAAAAGCTGAATTTTGGAGTCGGCTGGTGACAAAATGTTCCAAACACACCCCATGCACAACTCCACCGGGGAAGGTGCCAGACAGGAGTTCTCTTGGTAGTTTTTACACTACCTTGGTAGGCATTTGAAAGGCACCACAAAAGTTGTTCTACCTGCTTTCTGGGCTAGAGATGGGGAATCGCTGAATTTTGGACTCGGCCGGTGACAAAATGTTCCAAACACACCCCATGCACAACTCCACCGGGGAAGGTGCCAGACAGGAGTTCTCTTAGTAGTTTTTACACTACCTTGGTAGGCAGCTGAAAGACACCACAAAAGTTGTTCTACCTGCTTTCTGGGCTGAGATGGGGAAACGCTGAATTTTGGACTCGGCTGGTGACAAAATGTTCCAAACACACCCCATGCACAACTCCACCGGGGAAGGTGCCAGACAGGAGTTCTCCTGGTAGTTTTTACACTACCTTGGTAGGCATTTGAAAGGCACCACAAAAGTTGTTCTACCTGCTTTCTGGGCTGAGATGGGGAATCGCTGAATTTTGGACTCGGCCGGTGACAAAATGTTCCAAACACACCCCATGCACAACTCCACCGGGGAAGGTGCCAGACAGGAGTTCTCCTGGTAGTTTTTACATTGCTCCGGTAGGCATCTGAAAGACACCACAAAAGTTGTTCTACCTGCTTTCTGGGCTGAGATGGGGAACCGCTGAATTTTGGAGTCGGCCGGTGACAAAATGTTCCAAACACACCCCATGCACAACTCCACCGGGGAAGGTGCCAGGAACGAATTCTGTTGGTAGTTTTTACACTACCTTGGTAGGCAGCTGAAAGGCACAAGAAAAGAAGTTGTACCTGCTTTGTGGGCTGAGATGGGGAACCGCTGAATTTTGGAGTCGGCTGGTGGCAAAATGTTCCAAACACACCCCATGCACAACTCCACCACGGAAGGTGCCAGACAGGAGTTCTCCTGGTAGTTTTTACATTGCTCCGGTAGGCAGCTAAAAGGCACCACAAAAGTTTTTCTACCTGCTTTCTGGGCTGAGATGGGGAACCGCTGAATTTTGGAGTCGGCCGGTGACAAAATGTTCCAAACACACCCCATGCACAACTCCACCGGGGAAGGTGCCAGACAGGAGTTCTCTTGGTAGTTTTTACACTACCTTGGTAGGCAGCTGAAAGGCACCACAAAAGTTGTTCTACCTGCTTTCTGGGCTGAGATGGGGAAGAGCTGAATTTTGGAGTCGGCTGGTGACAAAATGTTCCAAACACACCCCATGCACAACTCCACCGGGGAAGGTGCCAGACAGGAGTTCTCTTGGTAGTTTTTACACTACCTTGGTAGGCATTTGAAAGGCACCACAAAAGTTGTTCTACCTGCTTTCTGGGCTAGAGATGGGGAATCGCTGAATTTTGGACTCGGCCGGTGACAAAATGTTCCAAACACACCCCATGCACAACTCCACCGGGGAAGGTGCCAGACAGGAGTTCTCTTAGTAGTTTTTACACTACCTTGGTAGGCAGCTGAAAGACACCACAAAAGTTGTTCTACCTGCTTTCTGGGCTGAGATGGGGAAACGCTGAATTTTGGACTCGGCTGGTGACAAAATGTTCCAAACACACCCCATGCACAACTCCACCGGGGAAGGTGCCAGACAGGAGTTCTCCTGGTAGTTTTTACACTACCTTGGTAGGCATTTGAAAGGCACCACAAAAGTTGTTCTACCTGCTTTCTGGGCTGAGATGGGGAATCGCTGAATTTTGGACTCGGCCGGTGACAAAATGTTCCAAACACACCCCATGCACAACTCCACCGGGGAAGGTGCCAGACAGGAGTTCTCCTGGTAGTTTTTACATTGCTCCGGTAGGCATCTGAAAGACACCACAAAAGTTGTTCTACCTGCTTTCTGGGCTGAGATGGGGAACCGCTGAATTTTGGAGTCGGCCGGTGACAAAATGTTCCAAACACACCCCATGCACAACTCCACCGGGGAAGGTGCCAGGAACGAATTCTGTTGGTAGTTTTTACACTACCTTGGTAGGCAGCTGAAAGGCACAAGAAAAGAAGTTGTACCTGCTTTGTGGGCTGAGATGGGGAACCGCTGAATTTTGGAGTCGGCTGGTGGCAAAATGTTCCAAACACACCCCATGCACAACTCCACCACGGAAGGTGCCAGACAGGAGTTCTCCTGGTAGTTTTTACATTGCTCCGGTAGGCAGCTAAAAGGCACCACAAAAGTTTTTCTACCTGCTTTCTGGGCTGAGATGGGGAACCGCTGAATTTTGGAGTCGGCCGGTGACAAAATGTTCCAAACACACCCCATGCACAACTCCACCGGGGAAGGTGCCAGACAGGAGTTCTCTTGGTAGTTTTTACACTACCTTGGTAGGCAGCTGAAAGGCACCACAAAAGTTGTTCTACCTGCTTTCTGGGCTGAGATGGGGAACCGCTGAATTTTGGACTCGGCCGGTGACAAAATGTTCCAAACACACCCCATGCACAACTCCACCGGGGAAGGTGCCAGACAGGAGTTCTCCTGGTAGTTTTTACACTACCTTGGCAGGCATCTGAAAGACACGACAAAAGTTGTTCTACCTGCTTTCTGGGCTGAGATGGGGAACCGCTGAATTTTGGACTCGGCAGGTGACAAAATGTTCCAAACACATCCCCTGCACAACTCCACCGGGGAAGGTGCCAGACAGGAGTTCTCCTGGTAGTTTTTACATTGCTCCGGTAGGCATCTGAAAGACACCACAAAAGTTGTTCTACCTGCTTTCGGGGCTGAGATGGGGAACCGCTGAATTTTGGACTCGGCTGGTGGCAAAATGTTCCAAACACACCCCATGCACAACTCCACCGGGGAAGGTGCCAGACAGGAGTTCTCCTGGTAGTTTTTACATTGCTCCGGTAGGCAGCTAAAAGGCACCACAAAAGTTTTTCTACCTGCTTTCTGGGCTGAGATGGGGAACCGCTGAATTTTGGAGTCGGCCGGTGACAAAATGTTCCAAACACACCCCATGCACAACTCCACCGGGGAAGGTGCCAGACAGGAGTTCTCTTGGTAGTTTTTACACTACCTTGGTAGGCAGCTGAAAGGCACCACAAAAGTTGTTCTACCTGCTTTCTGGGCTGAGATGGGGAACCGCTGAATTTTGGACTCGGCCGGTGACAAAATGTTCCAAACACACCCCATGCACAACTCCACCGGGGAAGGTGCCAGACAGGAGTTCTCCTGGTAGTTTTTACACTACCTTGGTAGGCATCTGAAAGACACGACAAAAGTTGTTCTACCTGCTTTCTGGGCTGAGATGGGGAACCGCTGAATTTTGGACTCGGCCGGTGACAAAATGTTCCAAACACATCCCCTGCACAACTCCACCGGGGAAGGTGCCAGACAGGAGTTCTCCTGGTAGTTTTTACATTGCTCCGGTAGGCATCTGAAAGACACCACAAAAGTTGTTCTACCTGCTTTCTGGGCTGAGATGGGGAATCGCTGAATTTTGGAGTCGGCTGGTGACAAAATGTTCCAAACACACCCCATGCACAACTCCACCGGGGAAGGTGCCAGACAGGAGTTCTCCTGGTAGTTTTTACACTACCTTGGTAGGCATCTGAAAGACACCACAAAAGTTGTTCTACCTGCTTTCTGGGCTGAGATGGGGAACCGCTGAATTTTGGACTCGGCCGGTGACAAAATGTTCCAAACACACCCCATGCACAACTCCACCGGGGAAGGTGCCAGACAGGAGTTCTCCTGGTAGTTTTTACACTACCTTGGTAGGCATCTGAAAGACACCACAAAAGTTGTTCTACCTGCTTTCTGGGCTGAGATGGGGAATCGCTGAATTTTGGAGTCGGCCGTTGACAAAATGTTCCAAACACACCCCATGCACAACTCCACCGGGGAAGGTGCCAGACAGGAGTTCTCCTGGTAGTTTTTACACTACCTTGGTAGGCATCTGAAAGACACCACAAAAGTTGTTCTACCTGCTTTCTGGGCTGAGATGGGGAATCGCTGAATTTTGAACTCGGCCGGTGACAAAATGTTCCAAACACACCCCATGCACAACTCCACCGGGGAAGGTGCCAGACAGGAGTTCTCCTGGTAGTTTTTACACTAGCTTGGTAGGCATCTGAAAGACACCAGAAAAGTTGTTTTACCTGCTTTCTGGGCTGAGATGGGGAACCGCTGAATTTTGGACTCGGCTGGTGACAAAATGTTCCAAACACACCCCATGCACAACTCCACCGAGGAAGGTGCCAGACAGGAGTTCTCCTGGTAGTTTTTACATTGCTCCGGTAGGCATCTGAAAGGCACCACAAAAGTTGTTCTACCTGCTTTCTGGGCTGAGATGGGGAACCGCTGAATTTTGGAGTCGGCTGGTGACAAAATGTTCCAAACACACCCCCTGCACAACTCCACCGGGGAAGGTGCCAGACAGGAGTTCTCCTGGTAGTTTTTACACTACCTTGGTAGGCATCTGAAAGACACCACAAAAGTTGTTCTACCTGCTTTCTGGGCTGAGATGGGGAATCGCTGAATTTTGGAGTCGGCCGTTGACAAAATGTTCCAAACACACCCCATGCACAACTCCACCGGGGAAGGTGCCAGACAGGAGTTCTCCTGGTAGTTTTTACATTGCTCCGGTAGGCATCTGAAAGACACCACAAAAGTTGTTCTACCTGCTTTCTGGGCTGAGATGGGGAATCGCTGAATTTTGGAGTCGGCCGGTGACAAAATGTTCCACAGACACCCCATGCACAACTCCACCGGGGAAGGTGCCAGGAACGAATTCTGTTGGTAGTTTTTACACTACCTTGGTAGGCAGCTGAAAGACACCACAAAAGTTGTTCTACCTGCTTTCTGGGCTGAGATGGGGAAACGCTGAATTTTGGACTCGGCTGGTGACAAAATGTTCCAAACACACCCCATGCACAACTCCACCGGGGAAGGTGCCAGACAGGAGTTCTCCTGGTAGTTTTTACACTACCTTGGTAGGCATTTGAAAGGCACCACAAAAGTTGTTCTACCTGCTTTCTGGGCTGAGATGGGGAATCGCTGAATTTTGGACTCGGCCGGTGACAAAATGTTCCAAACACACCCCATGCACAACTCCACCACGGAAGGTGCCAGACAGGAGTTCTCCTGGTAGTTTTTACATTGCTCCGGTAGGCATCTGAAAGACACCACAAAAGTTGTTCTACCTGCTTTCTGGGCTGAGATGGGGAACCGCTGAATTTTGGAGTCGGCCGGTGACAAAATGTTCCAAACACACCCCATGCACAACTCCACCGGGGAAGGTGCCAGGAACGAATTCTGTTGGTAGTTTTTACACTACCTTGGTAGGCAGCTGAAAGGCACAAGAAAAGAAGTTGTACCTGCTTTGTGGGCTGAGATGGGGAACCGCTGAATTTTGGAGTCGGCTGGTGGCAAAATGTTCCAAACACACCCCATGCACAACTCCACCACGGAAGGTGCCAGACAGGAGTTCTCCTGGTAGTTTTTACATTGCTCCGGTAGGCAGCTAAAAGGCACCACAAAAGTTTTTCTACCTGCTTTCTGGGCTGAGATGGGGAACCGCTGAATTTTGGAGTCGGCCGGTGACAAAATGTTCCAAACACACCCCATGCACAACTCCACCGGGGAAGGTGCCAGACAGGAGTTCTCTTGGTAGTTTTTACACTACCTTGGTAGGCAGCTGAAAGGCACCACAAAAGTTGTTCTACCTGCTTTCTGGGCTGAGATGGGGAAACGCTGAATTTTGGACTCGGCTGGTGACAAAATGTTCCAAACACACCCCATGCACAACTCCACCGGGGAAGGTGCCAGACAGGAGTTCTCCTGGTAGTTTTTACATTGCTCCGGTAGGCATCTGAAAGACACCACAAAAGTTGTTCTACCTGCTTTCTGGGCTGAGATGGGGAACCGCTGAATTTTGGAGTCGGCCGGTGACAAAATGTTCCAAACACACCCCATGCACAACTCCACCGGGGAAGGTGCCAGGAACGAATTCTGTTGGTAGTTTTTACACTACCTTGGTAGGCAGCTGAAAGGCACAAGAAAAGAAGTTGTACCTGCTTTGTGGGCTGAGATGGGGAACCGCTGAATTTTGGAGTCGGCTGGTGGCAAAATGTTCCAAACACACCCCATGCACAACTCCACCACGGAAGGTGCCAGACAGGAGTTCTCCTGGTAGTTTTTACATTGCTCCGGTAGGCAGCTAAAAGGCACCACAAAAGTTGTTCTACCTGCTTTCTGGGCTGAGATGGGGAACCGCTGAATTTTGGAGTCGGCCGGTGACAAAATGTTCCAAACACACCCCATGCACAACTCCACCGGGGAAGGTGCCAGACAGGAGTTCTCTTGGTAGTTTTTACACTACCTTGGTAGGCAGCTGAAAGGCACCACAAAAGTTGTTCTACCTGCTTTCTGGGCTGAGATGGGGAACCGCTGAATTTTGGACTCGGCCGGTGACAAAATGTTCCAAACACACCCCATGCACAACTCCACCGGGGAAGGTGCCAGACAGGAGTTCTCCTGGTAGTTTTTACACTACCTTGGCAGGCATCTGAAAGACACGACAAAAGTTGTTCTACCTGCTTTCTGGGCTGAGATGGGGAACCGCTGAATTTTGGACTCGGCAGGTGACAAAATGTTCCAAACACATCCCCTGCACAACTCCACCGAGGAAGGTGCCAGACAGGAGTTCTCCTGGTAGTTTTTACATTGCTCCGGTAGGCATCTGAAAGACACCACAAAAGTTGTTCTACCTGCTTTCGGGGCTGAGATGGGGAATCGCTGAATTTTGGACTCGGCTGGTGGCAAAATGTTCCAAACACACCCCATGCACAACTCCACCGGGGAAGGTGCCAGACAGGAGTTCTCCTGGTAGTTTTTACATTGCTCCGGTAGGCAGCTAAAAGGCACCACAAAAGTTTTTCTACCTGCTTTCTGGGCTGAGATGGGGAACCGCTGAATTTTGGAGTCGGCCGGTGACAAAATGTTCCAAACACACCCCATGCACAACTCCACCGGGGAAGGTGCCAGACAGGAGTTCTCTTGGTAGTTTTTACACTACCTTGGTAGGCAGCTGAAAGGCACCACAAAACTTGTTCTACCTGCTTTCTGGGCTGAGATGGGGAACCGCTGAATTTTGGACTCGGCCGGTGACAAAATGTTCCAAACACACCCCATGCACAACTCCACCGGGGAAGGTGCCAGACAGGAGTTCTCCTGGTAGTTTTTACACTACCTTGGTAGGCATCTGAAAGACACGACAAAAGTTGTTCTACCTGCTTTCTGGGCTGAGATGGGGAACCGCTGAATTTTGGACTCGGCCGGTGACAAAATGTTCCAAACACATCCCCTGCACAACTCCACCGGGGAAGGTGCCAGACAGGAGTTCTCCTGGTAGTTTTTACATTGCTCCGGTAGGCATCTGAAAGACACCACAAAAGTTGTTCTACCTGCTTTCTGGGCTGAGATGGGGAATCGCTGAATTTTGGAGTCGGCTGGTGACAAAATGTTCCAAACACACCCCATGCACAACTCCACCGGGGAAGGTGCCAGACAGGAGTTCTCCTGGTAGTTTTTACACTACCTTGGTAGGCATCTGAAAGACACCACAAAAGTTGTTCTACCTGCTTTCTGGGCTGAGATGGGGAACCGCTGAATTTTGGACTCGGCCGGTGACAAAATGTTCCAAACACACCCCATGCACAACTCCACCGGGGAAGGTGCCAGACAGGAGTTCTCCTGGTAGTTTTTACACTACCTTGGTAGGCATCTGAAAGACACCACAAAAGTTGTTCTACCTGCTTTCTGGGCTGAGATGGGGAATCGCTGAATTTTGGAGTCGGCCGTTGACAAAATGTTCCAAACACACCCCATGCACAACTCCACCGGGGAAGGTGCCAGACAGGAGTTCTCCTGGTAGTTTTTACACTACCTTGGTAGGCATCTGAAAGACACCACAAAAGTTGTTCTACCTGCTTTCTGGGCTGAGATGGGGAATCGCTGAATTTGAACTCGGCCGGTGACAAAATGTTCCAAACACACCCCATGCACAACTCCACCGGGGAAGGTGCCAGACAGGAGTTCTCCTGGTAGTTTTTACACTAGCTTGGTAGGCATCTGAAAGACACCACAAAAGTTGTTTTACCTGCTTTCTGGGCTGAGATGGGGAACCGCTGAATTTTGGACTCGGCTGGTGACAAAATGTTCCAAACACACCCCATGCACAACTCCACCGAGGAAGGTGCCAGACAGGAGTTCTCCTGGTAGTTTTTACATTGCTCCGGTAGGCATCTGAAAGGCACCACAAAAGTTGTTCTACCTGCTTTCTGGGCTGAGATGGGGAACCGCTGAATTTTGGAGTCGGCTGGTGACAAAATGTTCCAAACACACCCCCTGCACAACTCCACCGGGGAAGGTGCCAGACAGGAGTTCTCCTGGTAGTTTTTACACTACCTTGGTAGGCATCTGAAAGACACCACAAAAGTTGTTCTACCTGCTTTCTGGGCTGAGATGGGGAATCGCTGAATTTTGGAGTCGGCCGGTGACAAAATGTTCCACAGACACCCCATGCACAACTCCACCGGGGAAGGTGCCAGGAACGAATTCTGTTGGTAGTTTTTACACTACCTTGGTAGGCAGCTGAAAGGCACAAGAAAAGTTGTTGTACCTGCTTTCTGGGCTTAGATGGGGAACCGCTGAATTTTGGAGTCGGCCGTTGACAAAATGTTCCAAACACACCCCATGCACAACTCCACCGGGGAAGGTGCCAGACAGGAGTTCTCTTGGTAGTTTTTACACTACCTTGGTAGGCATTTGAAAGGCACCACAAAACTTGTTCTACCTGCTTTCTGGGCTGAGATGGGGAACCGCTGAATTTTGGACTCGGCTGGTGACAAAATGTTCCAACACACACCCCATGCACAACTCCACCGGGGAAGGTGCCAGACAGGAGTTCTCTTAGTAGTTTTTACACTACCTTGGTAGGCATTTGAAAGGCACCACAAAAGTTGTTCTTCCTGCTTTCTGGGCTGAGATGGGGAATCGCTGAATTTTGGAGTCGGCTGGTGACAAAATGTTCCAAACACACCCCCTGCACAACTCCACCGGGGAAGGTGCCAGACAAGAGTTCTCCTGGTAGTTTTTACATTGCTCCGGTAGGCATCTGAAAGACACCACAAAAGTTGTTCTACCTGCTTTCTGGGCTGAGATGGGGAACCGCTGAATTTTGGAGTCGGCCGGTGACAAAATGTTCCAAACACACCCCATGCACAACTCCACCGGGGAAGGTGCCAGGAACGAATTCTGTTGGTAGTTTTTACACTACCTTGGTAGGAAGCTGAAAGGCACAAGAAAAGAAGTTGTACCTGCTTTGTGGGCTGAGATGGGGAACCGCTGAATTTTGGAGTCGGCTGGTGGCAAAATGTTCCAAACACACCCCATGCACAACTCCACCGGGGAAGGTGCCAGACAGGAGTTCTCCTGGTAGTTTTTACATTGCTCCGGTAGGCAGCTGAAAGGCACCACAAAAGTTGTTCTACCTGCTTTCTGGGCTGAGATGGGGAATCGCTGAATTTTGGACTCGGCCGTTGACAAAATGTTCCAAACACACCCCATGCACAACTCCACCGGGGAAGGTGCCAGACAGGAGTTCTCCTGGTAGTTTTTACATTGCTCCGGTAGGCATCTGAAAGACACCACAAAAGTTGTTCTACCTGCTTTCTGGGCTGAGATGGGGAATCGCTGAATTTTGAACTCGGCCGGCGACAAAATGTTCCAAACACACCCCATGCACAACTCCACCGGGGAAGGTGCCAGACAGGAGTTCTCCTGGTAGTTTTTACACTACCTTGGTAGGCATTTGAAAGGCACCACAAAAGTTGTTCTTCCTGCTTTGTGGGCTGAGATGGGGAACCGCTGAATTTTGGAGTCGGCCGGTGACAAAATGTTCCAAACACACCCCATGCACAACTCCACCGGGGAAGGTGCCAGACAGGAGTTCTCTTGGTAGTTTTTACACTACCTTGGTAGGCAGCTGAAAGGCACCACAAAAGTTGTTCTACCTGCTTTCTGGGCTGAGATGGGGAAACGCTGAATTTTGGAGTCGGCCGGTGACAAAATGTTCCAAACACACCCCATGCACAACTCCACCGGGGAAGGTGCCAGACAGGAGTTCTCCTGGTAGTTTTTACACTACCTTGGTAGGCAGCTGAAAGGCACCACAAAAGTTGTTCTACCTGCTTTCTGGGCTGAGATGGGGAAACGCTGAATTTTGGAGTCGGCTGGTGACAAAATGTTCCAAACACACCCCATGCACAACTCCACCGGGGAAGGTGCCAGACAGGAGTTCTCCTGGTAGTTTTTACACTACCTTGGTAGGCATCTGAAAGACACCACAAAAGTTGTTCTACCTGCTTTCTGGGCTGAGATGGGGAATCGCTGAATTTTGGAGTCGGCCGGTGACAAAATGTTGCAAACACACCCCATGCACAACTCCACCGGGGAAGGTGCCAGACAGGAGTTCTCTTGGTAGTTTTTACACTACCTTGGTAGGCATTTGAAAGGCACCACAAAAGTTGTTCTACCTGCTTTCTGGGCTGAGATGGGGAAACGCTGAATTTTGGACTCGGCTGGTGACAAAATGTTCCAAACACACCCCATGCACAACTCCACCGGGGAAGGTGCCAGACAGGAGTTCTCTTAGTAGTTTTTACACTACCTTGGTAGGCAGCTGAAAGGCACCACAAAAGTTGTTCTACCTGCTTTCTGGGCTGAGATGGGGAATCGCTGAATTTTGGAGTCGGCCGGTGACAAAATGTTCCAAACACACCCCATGCACAACTCCACCGGGGAAGGTGCCAGACAGGAGTTCTCCTGGTAGTTTTTACACTACCTTGGTAGGCATCTGAAAGGCACCACAAAAGTTGTTCTACCTGCTTTCTGGGCTGAGATGGGGAATCGCTGAATTTTGGAGTCGGCCGTTGACAAAATGTTCCAAACACACCCCATGCACAACTCCACCGGGGAAGGTGCCAGACAGGAGTTCTCCTGGTAGTTTTTACATTGCTCCGGTAGGCATCTGAAAGACACCACAAAAGTTGTTCTACCTGCTTTCTGGGCTGAGATGGGGAATCGCTGAATTTTGGAGTCGGCCGGTGACAAAATGTTCCACAGACACCCCATGCACAACTCCACCGGGGAAGGTGCCAGGAACGAATTCTGTTGGTAGTTTTTACACTACCTTGGTAGGCAGCTGAAAGGCACAAGAAAAGTTGTTGTACCTGCTTTGTGGGCTGAGATGGGGAACCGCTGAATTTTGGAGTCGGCCGGTGACAAAATGTTCCAAACACACCCCATGCACAACTCCACCGGGGAAGGTGCCAGACAGGAGTTCTCTTGGTAGTTTTTACACTACCTTGGTAGGCATTTGAAAGGCACCACAAAAGTTGTTCTACCTGCTTTCTGGGCTGAGATGGGGAATCGCTGAATTTTGGAGTCGGCTGGTGACAAAATGTTCCAAACACACCCCCTGCACAACTCCACCGGGGAAGGTGCCAGACAGGAGTTCTCCTGGTAGTTTTTACATTGCTCCGGTAGGCATCTGAAAGACACCACAAAAGTTGTTCTACCTGCTTTCTGGGCTGAGATGGGGAACCGCTGAATTTTGGAGTCGGCCGGTGACAAAATGTTCCAAACACACCCCATGCACAACTCCACCGGGGAAGGTGCCAGACAGGAGTTCTCCTGGTAGTTTTTACATTGCTCCGGTAGGCAGCTGAAAGGCACCACAAAAGTTGTTCTACCTGCTTTCTGGGCTGAGATGGGGAATCGCTGAATTTTGGACTCGGCCGTTGACAAAATGTTCCAAACACACCCCATGCACAACTCCACCGGGGAAGGTGCCAGACAGGAGTTCTCCTGGTAGTTTTTACATTGCTCCGGTAGGCATCTGAAAGACACCACAAAAGTTGTTCTACCTGCTTTCTGGGCTGAGATGGGGAATCGCTGAATTTTGAACTCGGCCGGTGACAAAATGTTCCAAACACACCCCATGCACAACTCCACCGGGGAAGGTGCCAGACAGGAGTTCTCCTGGTAGTTTTTACATTGCTCCGGTAGGCAGCTGAAAGGCACCACAAAAGTTGTTCTACCTGCTTTCTGGGCTGAGATGGGGAAACGCTGAATTTTGGAGTCGGCCGGTGACAAAATGTTCCAAACACACCCCATGCACAACTCCACCGGGGAAGGTGCCAGACAGGAGTTCTCCTGGTAGTTTTTACACTACCTTGGTAGGCAGCTGAAAGGCACCACAAAAGTTGTTCTACCTGCTTTCTGGGCTGAGATGGGGAAACGCTGAATTTTGGAGTCGGCTGGTGACAAAATGTTCCAAACACACCCCATGCACAACTCCACCGGGGAAGGTGCCAGACAGGAGTTCTCCTGGTAGTTTTTACACTACCTTGGTAGGCATCTGAAAGACACCACAAAAGTTGTTCTACCTGCTTTCGGGGCTGAGATGGGGAATCGCTGAATTTTGGAGTCGGCCGGTGACAAAATGTTGCAAACACACCCCATGCACAACTCCACCGGGGAAGGTGCCAGACAGGAGTTCTCTTGGTAGTTTTTACACTACCTTGGTAGGCATTTGAAAGGCACCACAAAAGTTGTTCTACCTGCTTTCTGGGCTGAGATGGGGAAACGCTGAATTTTGGACTCGGCTGGTGACAAAATGTTCCAAACACACCCCATGCACAACTCCACCGGGGAAGGTGCCAGACAGGAGTTCTCTTAGTAGTTTTTACACTACCTTGGTAGGCAGCTGAAAGGCACCACAAAAGTTGTTCTACCTGCTTTCTGGGCTGAGATGGGGAATCGCTGAATTTTGGACTCGGCTGGTGACAAAATGTTCCAAACACACCCCCTGCACAACTCCACCGGGGAAGGTGCCAGACAGGAGTTCTCCTGGTAGTTTTTACATTGCTCCGGTAGGCATCTGAAAGACACCACAAAAGTTGTTCTACCTGCTTTCTGGGCTGAGATGGGGAACCGCTGAATTTTGGAGTCGGCCGGTGACAAAATGTTCCAAACACACCCCATGCACAACTCCACCGGGGAAGGTGCCAGGAACGAATTCTGTTGGTAGTTTTTACACTACCTTGGTAGGAAGCTGAAAGGCACAAGAAAAGAAGTTGTACCTGCTTTGTGGGCTGAGATGGGGAACCGCTGAATTTTGGAGTCGGCTGGTGGCAAAATGTTCCAAACACACCCCATGCACAACTCCACCGAGGAAGGTGCCAGACAGGAGTTCTCCTGGTAGTTTTTACATTGCTCCGGTAGGCAGCTGAAAGGCACCACAAAAGTTGTTCTACCTGCTTTCTGGGCTGAGATGGGGAATCGCTGAATTTTGGACTCGGCCGTTGACAAAATGTTCCAAACACACCCCATGCACAACTCCACCGGGGAAGGTGCCAGACAGGAGTTCTCCTGGTAGTTTTTACATTGCTCCGGTAGGCAGCTGAAAGACACCACAAAAGTTGTTCTACCTGCTTTCTGGGCTGAGATGGGGAATCGCTGAATTTTGAACTCGGCCGGTGACAAAATGTTCCAAACACACCCCATGCACAACTCCACCGGGGAAGGTGCCAGACAGGAGTTCTCCTGGTAGTTTTTACACTACCTTGGTAGGCATCTGAAAGACACCACAAAAGTTGTTCTACCCCCTGCTTTCGGGGCTGAGATGGGGAATCGCTGAATTTTGGAGTCGGCCGGTGACAAAATGTTGCAAACACACCCCATGCACAACTCCACCGGGGAAGGTGCCAGACAGGAGTTCTCTTGGTAGTTTTTACACTACCTTGGTAGGCATTTGAAAGGCACCACAAAAGTTGTTCTACCTGCTTTCTGGGCTGAGATGGGGAAACGCTGAATTTTGGACTCGGCTGGTGACAAAATGTTCCAAACACACCCCATGCACAACTCCACCGGGGAAGGTGCCAGACAGGAGTTCTCTTAGTAGTTTTTACACTACCTTGGTAGGCAGCTGAAAGGCACCACAAAAGTTGTTCTACCTGCTTTCTGGGCTGAGATGGGGAATCGCTGAATTTTGGAGTCGGCCGGTGACAAAATGTTCCAAACACACCCCATGCACAACTCCACCGGGGAAGGTGCCAGACAGGAGTTCTCCTGGTAGTTTTTACATTGCTCCGGTAGGCATCTGAAAGACACCACAAAAGTTGTTCTACCTGCTTTCTGGGCTGAGATGGGGAATCGCTGAATTTTGGAGTCGGCCGTTGACAAAATGTTCCAAACACACCCCATGCACAACTCCACCGGGGAAGGTGCCAGACAGGAGTTCTCCTGGTAGTTTTTACATTGCTCCGGTAGGCATCTGAAAGACACCACAAATGTTGTTCTACCTGCTTTCTGGGCTGAGATGGGGAATCGCTGAATTTTGGAGTCGGCCGGTGACAAAATGTTCCACAGACACCCCATGCACAACTCCACCGGGGAAGGTGCCAGGAACGAATTCTGTTGGTAGTTTTTACACTACCTTGGTAGGCAGCTGAAAGGCACAAGAAAAGTTGTTGTACCTGCTTTCTGGGCTGAGATGGGGAACCGCTGAATTTTGGACTCGGCCGGTGACAAAATGTTCCAAACACACCCCCATGCACAACTCCACCGGGGAAGGTGCCAGACAAGAGTTCTCTTGGTAGTTTTTACACTACCCCGGTAGGCAGCTGAAAGGCACCACAAAAGTTGTTCTACCTGCTTTCTGGGCTGAGATGGGGAATCGCTGAATTTTGGACTCGGCCGTTGACAAAATGTTCCAAACACACCCCATGCACAACTCCACCGGGGAAGGTGCCAGACAGGAGTTCTCCTGGTAGTTTTTACATTGCTCCGGTAGGCAGCTGAAAGACACCACAAAAGTTGTTCTACCTGCTTTCTGGGCTGAGATGGGGAATCGCTGAATTTTGAACTCGGCCGGTGACAAAATGTTCCAAACACACCCCATGCACAACTCCACCGGGGAAGGTGCCAGACAGGAGTTCTCCTGGTAGTTTTTACACTACCTTGGTAGGCATCTGAAAGACACCACAAAAGTTGTTCTACCTGCTTTCGGGGCTGAGATGGGGAATCGCTGAATTTTGGAGTCGGGCCGGTGACAAAATGTTGCAAACACACCCCATGCACAACTCCACCGGGGAAGGTGCCAGACAGGAGTTCTCTTGGTAGTTTTTACACTACCTTGGTAGGCATTTGAAAGGCACCACAAAAGTTGTTCTACCTGCTTTCTGGGCTGAGATGGGGAAACGCTGAATTTTGGACTCGGCTGGTGACAAAATGTTCCAAACACACCCCATGCACAACTCCACCGGGGAAGGTGCCAGACAGGAGTTCTCTTAGTAGTTTTTACACTACCTTGGTAGGCAGCTGAAAGGCACCACAAAAGTTGTTCTACCTGCTTTCTGGGCTGAGATGGGGAATCGCTGAATTTTGGAGTCGGCCGGTGACAAAATGTTCCAAACACACCCCATGCACAACTCCACCGGGGAAGGTGCCAGACAGGAGTTCTCCTGGTAGTTTTTACACTACCTTGGTAGGCATCTGAAAGACACCACAAAAGTTGTTCTACCTGCTTTCTGGGCTGAGATGGGGAATCGCTGAATTTTGGAGTCGGCCGTTGACAAAATGTTCCAAACACACCCCATGCACAACTCCACCGGGGAAGGTGCCAGACAGGAGTTCTCCTGGTAGTTTTTACATTGCTCCGGTAGGCATCTGAAAGACACCACAAAAGTTGTTCTACCTGCTTTCTGGGCTGAGATGGGGAATCGCTGAATTTTGGAGTCGGCCGGTGACAAAATGTTCCACAGACACCCCACGCACAACTCCACCGGGAAGGTGCCAGGAACGAATTCTGTTGGTAGTTTTTACACTACCTTGGTAGGCAGCTGAAAGGCACAAGAAAAGTTGTTGTACCTGCTTTCTGGGCTGAGATGGGGAACCGCTGAATTTTGGACTCGGCCGGTGACAAAATGTTCCAAACACACCCCCATGCACAACTCCACCGGGGAAGGTGCCAGACAAGAGTTCTCTTGGTAGTTTTTACACTACCCCGGTAGGCAGCTGAAAGGCACCACAAAACTTGTTCTACCTGCTTTCTGGGCTGAGATGGGAACCGCTGAATTTTGGACTCGGCTGGTGACAAAATGTTCCAAACACACCCCATGCACAACTCCACCGGGGAAGGGTGCCAGACAGGAGTTCTCTTAGTAGTTTTTTACACTACCTTGGTAGGCATTTGAAAGGCACCACAAAAGTTGTTCTTCCTGCTTTGTGGGCTGAGATGGGGAATCGCTGAATTTTGGAGTCGGCTGGTGACAAAATGTTCCAAACACACCCCCTGCACAACTCCACCGGGGAAGGTGCCAGACAAGAGTTCTCCTGGTAGTTTTTACATTGCTCCAGTAGGCATCTGAAAGACAACCACAAAAGTTGTTCTACCTGCTTTCGGGGCTGAGATGGGGAATCGCTGAATTTTGGAGTCGGCCGGTGACAAAATGTTGCAAACACACCCATGCACAACTCCACCGGGGAAGGTGCCAGACAGGAGTTCTCCTGGTAGTTTTTACACTACCTTGGTAGGCATTTGAAAGGCACCACAAAAGTTGTTCTACCTGCTTTCTGGGCTGAGATGGGGAATCGCTGAATTTTGGAGTCGGCCGGTGACAAAATGTTCCAAACACACCCCATGCACAACTCCACCGGGGAAGGTGCCAGACAGGAGTTCTCCTGGTAGTTTTTACACTAGCTTGGTAGGCATCTGAAAGACACCACAAAAGTTGTTCTACCTGCTTTCTGGGCTGAGATGGGGAATCGCTGAATTTTGGAGTCGGCCGTTGACAAAATGTTCCAAACACACCCCATGCACAACTCCACCGGGGAAGGTGCCAGACAGGAGTTCTCCTGGTAGTTTTTACATTGCTCCGGTAGCATCTGAAAGACACCACAAAAGTTGTTCTACCTGCTTTCTGGGCTGAGATGGGGAATCGCTGAATTTTGGAGTCGGCCGGTGACAAAATGTTCCACAGACACCCCATGCACAACTCCACCGGGGAAGGTGCCAGGAACGAATTCTGTTGGTAGTTTTTACACTACCTTGGTAGGCAGCTGAAAGGCACAAGAAAAGTTGTTGTACCTGCTTTGTGGGCTGAGATGGGGAACCGCTGAAATT